>NC_065922.1:69391109-69504754 GCF_024586455.1 Bactrocera neohumeralis
TCTTATATAAACATTCGATCAACAGTAACTTGAAAAGTTAAAACAAATCGGGCATAAATGCACAACCCTAATACTTACACAATTTTTCACAAAATAAGTTTTTTATATTCATTAAATTCTATTTCGTTTTTTGCAATAAGAAAATTAAAACTAAAAATTTTCTCATATATGAACATCCCTAATACTCACGCAATCCTTTATATAACTACATTAAGTTTCCTCTATTCATTAAATTCTATTTCGTGTTTTGAATAAAAAAAATTAAATAAAAATTTTATCTTATATGAACATCCCTACTACTCACACAATCCTTTAAATATATAATCAGATTTCATTATGTCCTCTCATTTCCCTTTTGACCAAACACATGTGTTTTGCTTTATTTACATATGTATGTATGTATGTATGTACATAAAAATTTTTTGCCTTCCAGCTACAAAAAATGTCCTTCTACTTCCCTTTTGGAAGCAAAAAAAAATATTTTATTTTCACTTTTTTCCTGCTTTTCTTATTATCCACATCTCATTCGCTTGCAATTGCGCGTAATTACGAATATTAATATTTTTCGTTTTTACACATAGCATAAATATGTACATATATGGCTTTTTATATTTTTATACTTTCAATTACAAGCACACATAAACACACATATGTTTGTACATACATACATACCTCACTTGCACACTCGTTTCTTTTTTCTTGCTCGCCTGCTTTTTGCTTGCTTTTTTGTTCAATTCGCATTGAAAGAAAGTGTTGCTCATTTAGGCATAAATTGCGCTGCCACTAGGCGCCCTCCCTCCCCTTCATTTGTTGTTTTTTCTTTTGCTTTTTGTTGTTGGCGTTCTTGTCGCTGCAAGGTTGTTGTATTTTTCTACAGCGAATTATTAGTTTTTTGCATGTTAATTTGATATTTTGCGTTTATGAAAAGAATGACATTTTCCAATTAACGAGCAAGCGAGCGCCGCTTCAGCAGCCAATGCGCACCAGAGCGGCAGCAAGGACAAAATACTCGTATTGTGTGTGTAAATTGTGGGTTGCACAAATTTTGCAATAAAAAGTTATACCTTTTAATTTGTGTGATTGCTAACATTGATAAATTTTAATTAATTGGGAATATTTAATTTAAGTAAAAAAATATATATATAAAAAAATAACTTAATATTAAAAACTTTTATATGAAAAAATAATATGTACTACATATATTATATAAAAAAAAAAATCATTTATTTTTAGAAACTTTTTTTCTTTTAACTTTTACGATTATTGAATAATTTTAATTGCATAAAATACTATTTAGTTTAAAGTTATATAATTAATTAGTTATAAATAGTTATAAAAAATATTTTAAAAAATTATAAAAATGTAATTTTTAACTTCTATTTATTATTTGTTTGATTCCATATTATTTTTTATATTTATTTGTTTATAGCAAACTTCACAAAATATTTTTTTAACACTTATTTAAGTTTATTTACATATTTTCATAAACTAAAATGTTGAAAATATTTAATTTTATTCAAAAATATTATGTTTTTTTTAATATTTTATAAAAATATTTTTGTTTTTATATTTTTTAAAATAATTTTTAAAAAATATTTTTTAATGAATATTATAAAAATATTTTTGTCTTTATGAAAACATAAAAATTTATATTATTTTTATACAATATTTTTTACAAGTTAGAGTGTTTAAAATTTATAACAATATATAAGCACAAAAAATTTTGTAAAAATAATAAATAGTATTATTTTTTTTAATATTGATTTTTTTATATAAAATTTCACAAAATACTTTTTTAACACTTTTTCAAGTTTATTTACATATTTTCTTAATCTAAACTGTTGAAAATATTTAATTTTATGCTATACATAACATACTACAATAACCGAAATGAAAAACAAAAAAAATTTTATATATTTTTTTTACAAATTTAACATTGAAAAAGCAGCCAAATTTGTCGCAAAACTCGATTAAACAAATTTTTTACGTTGAATACGAAATCACATTAACTTTCATGTATTTTTTTATTGACCTTTAAAAGCATTTCGAAGTTTTTTTAGTGTGAATACTTATATATGTATGTATGTTATATATGTACCTATGTTATATGTATGTATAAGTATGTATAAACTCCCATAAAATATTTTATGGCATTTCTATTATTTCTCCTACTTGCTATCCTGTATTGCACTCAAGCTAAGCGGTAGATGTCGCGCTGTTGCGCGTGGTGATAAACGCATCAGCTAGTATGGTGAATTGATGACTTCCATTTCAATGTGGTGGCTTTTCGTTCAGCTGGTTTTGAACTCGGCTTTGTTTAACAAAAACTTATTAAGTTTTTAGTTATTGTAAAAACTGCAAAAGAGCTGATTCCACATTTTATAATGCTTCTCTCTATTTATTTTATCAATTTTATCCATTTTAGGCACAAGAAACACTCTTACCAGTAAAACACGCTCTATCTGTTTCATAGAGATAACTTACATACATATATGTATATTGGCCGATGTACTTGTACATTTGCGGTTTAAAATCAAATGGAAGTTCGAAAATCGTTTTGTTAGGTATGTATATGGGAGCTAAGGAAAGTATTGACACGATTGAACCCATTTTTGACACACAGAAATACCATTGTCAGTAAAAGATTATACCTGAATTTCAATTATATATATCGGACATTGACCGATTTTGCGGTAAAAATTCAACTATAGGTGCCGGGGTTCAAATACTCAATATCTAGGAGCTTTAACAGTTTTTGTTGGATTTAAAAAAATACTTGGTCATAAGGTGGCATACGGTAAAGGCATTATTTGTCCAAAGTTTTATTAAATTCTTCTTGATTTGCACCCAAAGGTGAAAGAATCAAATGAAAGTAGGCGTGGTTGCAGTTCGATTTCGCCCACGTTGTGAAATAAGTATGTTAGAAGGATGTTATGTGCCGAATTTGGTTGAAATAGGTCGAGCGGGTCCTAAGATATGTTATTTTACCTAAAAGTGGACGGTGCTACGCCCATTGTCCTATTTTCACGCTAGCTCTTTTTAAGCTCGCATACCATCACAGGGGTAATTTAATTTGTCTTGATTTGTCGCGGAATTTTGTTATGGGGAGGGGCGCAGTTATCATTCGATTTTACTCTGTTAGTAATAGTTCTTATGAGCATTGTTCTAAGCGAATTTGGCTATTGTAGCTGTAATAGTATAGTATGTAGTGGTATAATGTATATATTTACATTGAACCTATTAGATGGCGGGGCAACGTCCACTTTAAAAAAATTCAGACACAGGTGGCCCTTGTCTACTGCAATCCTCTGTGCAAATTTGCAGTTGTAATAAAACAAAGCAGTCACTTTTTATTAGCATTGATGTTAATAAACTACATAATTGGAATTGCTGTAATAATCCCGTACAAACAAAAAAGCAATGTAATATGTTCGTTTTATGTTACTGCAAACCCGCCGAGTGATCACCTGTAATTTCGTTACAGCATGCACAACAGTGTAGGAATGCTACATATTTGCGCATACAACAAAGCAGTTGTTGTCTCGTCATCACGAAGCAGGAGAACATCATTGCAAAAAATTATAAGTGCAACTGAATGACCGAATGTTAATACAATTGTTCGTTAACATTCTCTGTTTGACAGTCGTGTGTCGGTAAGTGCGCGTCGGTACGTGATCGCGATCAAAGTTTGTGAAAAAGTAAAAGTGAAAAAGTAATAAATTAATCATTTAGTGCAGTTTTTTGAGGATTATTTAAAAATTATTTGAATTTGTGAATGTAAAGTGATAAGTGTGTGTTAAAGTGATTGAAGTGAAAGCATGCAAATGCAATTTAGCAGAGCAGTGCACAATGTGTTGGTTTGGCCAACATGTTTCAGCATGCTCGTGTGAAAAATGTGCTTTTCTCGAAGATTCCCAACTGCGCGTTATGAATGCAGCAAATGTTTAGTAGTAAATCTAAGTTTAGCGAGAAATATATCAATATTGGTGATATTAAATTGTTTCTATTGTTCGATCGTAGCGTTTAAAATATCCGACGTGTGCTTAATCGAAAGAAATTAAATATTTGCAGGCAATAAAAGGTAAGGGTGTGCACGTAGTATATATGTATATACGTAAGTATGTATATGTATGTTATGTATAAATACATATTTATGTTTGTATAATTGTATGAACAGACAGACAGACAGTTAATCTTTTTCAAATAATTATAATAAATTTTAAATATGAAAGAATTTGGTGTATGTACATATGTATGTATAAAGTTTATAACAATTTTAGGTTATGTTGAAACATCCATATACTTATGTATGTACAACTGTGTTCGAAATAAAAGCAGTGGCATAACACAGAATTCAAATGAAGCACAAAAATCGTGTAATTGATTTTTATTATGGGTTATTATTATTGTATTTAATTCGCACATATTCATGCGTAAAAGAAATATGATTTCTTTAAAGAATAAGATAAATTTCTTCTTTAAATAAATAAAAAAAACTGTGTAAATAAAAATTTCAGCTGTGATTAATAATAGCAGTATTGAGGATTTTACATCAAAAATCAATTAATTCATTATAATAATATAAAATAAAGTTTAAACAATTAGTATTTCGTCGAATGATCATTGTTGGATAACACTGCTGCGCATCTCCTAGGCATGGAGTTCGCCAAACGCTTGCATTTTTCGAGAGGAATGGTCTTCCACGTCTTCTTCACAGCACTCCATAATTGCTTCGTATTTGACGGATTCTCTTTCTCTACAGCTTCTTTGACCTCTGCCCAAAGATTCTCAATTGGATTAAGGTCCGGTGACTGAGCCGGTCAACTCATAACCTCAACTCCATTGAGAGCAAACCAATTTTTGCCAACCTGCTGGTAGGTTTGGGGTCGTTATCTTGTTGATAGACCCATTTCAACGGCATTTTCCATTCAGCATGTGATAGCATAGTCGACTCTATTATTTCAACGTACAATTTGGCATCCATGTTTTCTTTAATCCAAAATAACGGACCTGTACCATAGCAAGAGAAGCACCGCCGTGCATTGATTTGACGCCTCCATTTTTTACCGTCCGTAAAACATATTTAGGATCAAATGAAGCGTTTATTGGCCTTCGTACATACTGTCGGCGTCTTCGGGTATCAAATAAAAAATTGTTTGTTTCATCGAACCACAATATGTTGAGCCATTTTTCGACTGACCAATGCAGGTGCTCTTCAAGCTACTGCTATTATTCACAAACCACTGCTATTATTTCGAACACAGTTGTATGTACATATGTAAGTTCATATACATATATTGAGTGTATATACATACACCATATGTAGTTGTATTACGTACTCACCTGCGGCTGCTGGCATTTTATGCCACAAAAAGCTTGACTTTTCAATTTCCGGAACAGCCGGATGCATGCGGAAAATCATATTAATCGTTGATGTAGGCATATACACCTAGACAATATACACATATCACATATGTAGAACGAATTTTACAGCCTTTCACACGCTTTCATCATACAGCGAGCGTACAAAGGTTAGCCTGTGGAAAGATACTTTGGCTGCTGATGATGAACTCTGATTGAATCAAGTTTATTTCGAAATGATGCCACTTAACGCTACAAAAACACACAAATACACACACCTATGTGTGTATGCATATGCATATCAGTGACAGGCGTATTTTCAAGCAAATATATCTAGTTATCAATGTATATGCTGTATGTTAATATGTATTTGCACATTTTTATATACAGATGTGTGTAATGCGAGCACATTACTTTCGGAGCGTCAAGTGAAACTTTTATGTTCTCTATGTATGTGTGTGTGTGAATATCGACAGTGCCTAGTGCGTGTATATGTATGCATATAAAGTAGTGCCAAAAACAGTTGCGCAGCCTGCGCTAACAAGCCATTTCTCACGTACAAGCATATGCGCCTGTTGGTATGCAACGAAAAAATGTTAAATAACAATTTTGGCTTCACTTGGCGCTTGTTTCTGATTTTTTTTTTGAGTTTGCAACTTGTTACCTTGGCATGGCATGACAAAGTCATTACACACGTCCACACATACATATGTATGTATGTATATACCAACGGTCGCCTGTGTAAATGTCTTTTAGTCACTTTTATTGCGCTACTGCCATTTTTGCTTATCATTAGTTTAATTGGGCACGTGTGGCAGGCGACGTTGCATGTATGACTGTTGTGACATTTTCGCGTGCACACACACATACAGCACGTGGTAACGGCGCTGTTATTTAATTGGATGTTGTCGTTCTTACGCGGTGGGCGGTTGTTGCGAGTTGGTTCCTTGACACTTAATAGTAGTTTTTTCAGGCTAGAAATATACAGAATCAGCAGTTTGGAACAGTTCTCTTCTCTAAAGGTTGAGGGGAAAACCATTGTTTGTCCGGGGTCCAGCATAACTGTAGCACCGATGTCTCTCTTTTCACCAGCACACAATTCGGAAGAAAATTAAAAGTTTAAGAACCTAGCCAGCGAGTTTTTAAAACACAAGAAAATTCTCTGACATTCTTTATAAGCTGTATATACTCTAAATTGCTGATATTTTCTAGTAACTTCTTCAGTTTGGAACCGAATAATTTCTAACTATTCTTAAATATTTTCAAACTACGACTTTAACTTTAATTTTAACTCTAACTTTAATTTTAACATCAATTTTATCTTTAACTTATCCTTATTCTTACCCTTTTATCTGTCTGTTTCCTTTTCTTTGCTTGTCCTTATCCTTATCTTCATATCCTTATCCGTAATTTTTCCCTTATCATTATCATTCGTCCTTATCTTTATCCTTATTTCTATCCCTATACTTATCCGTATCCACATCCATATCCTTACTTTAACCGTTATTTTTACAGGTATCCTGACTCTCATATTTCTATACCCCAATCCTTAACCTTATCCTATTTCTAATCTTGCTCCACTAATATACCTCTCATCTCCATATTTTGTTTGCCATAATTTTTATCCATAATTCGCATCTAACCTTTCAATTTTCCCTCATTATTTTTTGTAAACGTTCACTCATTCTATTGCTCTATTTCCATTGACATTTAATTTATCACTTAATTCACTTCATTTTCTCATCAACAATTTATCAATCCCGCATGCCGTCACACACAATTTCCCCCATACTCTCTTCCCCACTCCGCTCTTCATCCATTAGTCGCTCATTAACACTTGCCCTCCAGCAAATTACTTCAATTTCCGACGCCATTGCAACATTTAATGTCCACATGCCATCCGCCGCCAACCCGCTTCCGTTCGCAAAGTTCTATCGTGTCGTTGTCAGCCTGTTTGACCGATTCGTCCGCCCGCCGTCGCACGCGACAACCAACCAATCAAGTAAATGTCAGCTTTGATATTTATCACATCAACATTTATGATTTTACTTATTTATTTATTTACACAATAATGCCGTTATTAGAGGCCTCTGGCTAGTTGATGGTGTTAAAATATTGGCATAGCGTTGGCTCTCTCACCACTTAGGCAATCATTTGTTGCCTCTTCGCTTCCACTTCTCCATCACATCTCTAATGTCCGACGCAATTGTGTTTGATTGATTGGAAAATATGTTTTGTTGGTATTTGTTGTTACTTTTTTTTGCTTTGTCCTATAAATTATTATATTATTGTTGAGGTCTACCAGTCGGCGCATATCCAATTATTGAGAAATAATGAGACATTTAATGAGTTGCTCACTTTGAAAGGATGAGGAGAGTTTAGTTTTTTATACTATAATTTCTTGAAAAAAGTTATGGTAGACTATAATGTATGGAATTGAGAGAGGAGAGGGACAATTTCTCCCGGGGTCCGCAGTTCTCAGGATGACATAGTGCTCTGAAACAATTTTTTGCAAATTTTATTCTTCAATAAATGATAAATTAGGGGCCCAGATCCGTTTCCCTTCCTGGGCCTAGGATTTCTCTCTTTTGTTATAGTTTCAGATATGACTTTGGATCCGTACTGGTTGCGAAGTTACGTCTATCATGACAGCGTAGAGCTCAATTTTAGTTTATACCTATAAGAAGCTACTTTCCTTCTCTGTCATAATAGGATCATAATATTAGTTAAAATTGTACTTTCCAATTGAAAAGTCCTCGACCTACCATGTAAAACAATTTTTAACATAGTTTCTTTCAAGAGTGATATACTGATTATAGCGACATTCCAACTCTTCGATATCATTTTTGTAGGATGATTTGTCCTGTTTCAGAAAGCACCCCTTCAAGCGGCCAATAACTGTATTTAATAGACGCTGTTGATGGTCCTTCCTTTTTCACATAAAAATTATTTCTTGCGTATCCTAAAATTCAGTCGCTATAACGCTTTTAAAGCGAGTCTGCTGCCCACTCGGTTGATTGTCGATTGGGCTTCGGAGTGAAATTATGGAGACAGGTTTCATCTTTTGTCACAAAACAACGCAAACACTGGAGTTTATTACGCTTGAGCATCCCCAAACACTGCTCCGAATCATCTACTAGTCTTTATTTTTAGTCAAAAATGAGATTGCACGGCACCCTCTTTGCACTGAGCTCTCTCATATCCAAATATTCGTGAATGATATGATGAACACGTTCAGTTGATATATTCAGTTCAGTTTATATCACTTTATGGTCATTCAAAATTATTTTGTGGACTTTTTTGATGTTCATCTATTTGTCAGTGAAGTTTCCAATTGACCTGTTTTTTCTTGTTACTATTTTCTTTGGATTCTGATTTTTGCTCCGTCTTGATTGAAGTTTTTGTATTTGGAAGAAAATATTCCTAAAGTTGGAAAAAAATTTTTTAAAGAACACTAGGTATATGCAAGTTTGAGTGTCATACATATCAGTCATGGGAAACCTAAAAAAAGCTGGTAGACTCAGATGGTTATTCCTTTGAAAAAAAAAACTCGAGAGTTCTCTAAATCATGTTGATATTATAAATGATTCTAAGGACTAAAAGCCCAAAAGAAATTCTTTAAGAACGTAAGCTAGCACTTTGCATTTAAGTAAAAGGCATCAGAAAATCTAAGCGAGAGATTTGTGGGTTTAGCGCAACTTGCTTCCTGGGCTTATGAATAAATAGCTTCAGGAGTGCTTTGCATAGCAAATTCTTTCTGGTGACGTTGATATGGTTATTTGGTTTGGCTTGGATGCCAACAGATCCGGAAGCTCCATAGGGGTTGGACGAGAATGACTTTAATTAGAGAAACGTTCTAGAGAAGGTCGATATTTTTAAACTTTCTGGCTTTACAATTAGTTTTGGACTCAAAAAGTCGATATTTATACATATAATAAAACTCAATTATTCACTCTTCAAGAAGCCACTACATTTATTACCTACAAGATTTCGGAACACCCCAAAAAATGTACTTAAAAAGTGTGGCACTTTGTGCTTAGTTCCCGGACCTCTAAGTGCCTAGTGAATAAAATTAAGCACAAGGGGTTAAAGAGCTAGAATAGTACCAACTTACGTGAAATTTACGCGGTATATATTGGTAGATGATTTCCTATAAAGCAATTATTTGGATATTTAAATTCTAAAACTACTCTCTTCTATCTAAGTAATGAACTAATAATATTTTACTAAGGTAAAACTATTTTTTATGTTTCAACTTAATCTCACTTACATAGAGAACATTTCATTAACATTTTTAGCTAAGTAATGCCTAGCTCTAAAGACATGTCTAAAGCTCTATTAAGCAAACTTAAAGACACCATTAATTTACCAAATCCTCTCTAATAAAATATATATCCACTACCTACTTTTTTGTTATATGTTACGTGACTTTTATGCTTAAAACTTCACAAACAGAGTGAGTAGCGGTAAATATATAAAAATTAGACATGTATACTATCTACCATAAATATGTATTAATATTTTAATAGTATTTTTGATGCATACGCATATATGTAGGTATGTAAGTACATACGCTTATATGTATGTATGTATGAATAATGTGGGTTTATGTGTATGGAGTAATAGCAAAATGTATTCTTGACTTTTTGCAATCAGTGTGCCATAATTGATTGGCTAAATTTATGAAAATTGGCAGCACACTCAATACGTTTGCATATAGCTGGTTAATATATAGAATAAAGATATGTATACATATATGTATGTACACATATAAGCCCATATATACTTGCACTCTTACTGCTTATGTGTGCACGAAATCTGAGTTTCAAAGTGATGATGTACAATATGTGAATATAAGAAGCTTCCATGAGCATAATTGGCATTATAAATGATATTTCACATATGAAAAGTAATGAAAAAAGTGGAAAATATAAAAAAATATTATAGAAAAGATTTTCAAAAAAATACAAATAATTCCAGATTCATTTTAAGAACAAATAAATGGAAATGAGGTCATATTAACAAAGCTGGAAACAGTTTGAATATAAAACTTAAAAAAAATTACAACCGTACCTTTACTATTACTTTTTTTTACTACTTATTAGGATTGAATGTGATATATTAATAGTGAAATAGTATTTAAAATTATGTTTCACTAAGAATAATTCAACTTTGTTGATAAAAATTAGAGTGTTGATTTATGTATAATTAATTCTAAAACTAATTTGTCAATTTGAGGTTAAGCAGACGAACAATAAATTTTGGCAGTTGTGTGGTATCGAGTAGCTGATAAATGCCTGCTGTCAGATGACCTGTCAAACATGGTTGCTGTTAGTAGTCTATCAGCTATTTTCTTCCACTTGGCTGTGGGCAGTGGCGTTGCTACAACTTCGGGCGCCCGGGGCCAAGGATGTTCTGCCGCCCCCCTTTATCTACCTACCAACAAGTTTCATAAGGTGGTTCGAACAAAAGTGAATTTTTACAAAATATCTTCGATATTTAATATATAAAATTTATGAACTAGAACCCACGCAAATTCTGAAATTCTCACAATACGGTTTTTTGAGGAAATTGATAGTAAATTTACAAGACATCTTATAAAAAGCCATAGAAAAAACCCATTTTCGCCCTATATCTTGTACACTTTGGACACAATTTGCAGGAATTTTTGCCCGAATTGAAGTTTTTAAATACCATTTTTGAAAATTTGGCGAAATAAAAGTATTTGTTACATTCAAAGCAAAGGGTAACTGTGAGAGTGACACGTTAATTTATAATAATTTTTGTAAAAAAATTTGTTGACGTATTTTTCTGAATATTAAAAAATAGCGAAGATCGTTTTGCCGCCCCCAAGACGTTGCGCCCCCTTCGCTCCCCCTAGCTACGCCACTGGCTGTGGGCAACAAATTTCAGTCGGTTAGCTAGTTAAAGATAAATTCCTAAGTTCATTTAAGAGTGCTTTGTCTAAAATTCGTCGAAAATATTTTTCGACATCCTGCGAAATTCTTGGCTGAACCGAAGGTTTTCAAGTACTAAACGTTGAATCGAGTTAGCTATAAGGTTATACATATACATATGTACTATATATAAAGTATCGAGATGATGACATCCGTTCAGTCGTCTGTCCATCTGTACAAGCGATAACTTGAATTGAAATTGAGATAACCCCAACCGACTCTGTAAAATTGCATGAGATCGGTTGATAACCCCGCTTACTGGTGAAAACTACTAAAAGCGCGATAAATCAATAAATAAATACTCCACAGGCATTGATTTTTACACCTGGCATGATAGACGAAAATCGTACGCCTACATTTCATATAGCCCAATTTAAAATTCTATCTGATTCTTTCACTTTCCAAAATGCAAAATGTAATGTACCACCTTATGACCAAAAAAATGCCAAAATTGGACCAAAAACAAGTTCCCAGTTACCGAATATATGGATCAGAGGCCCAATTGCAAACCTTTTATCGAAAATCTCGGTCAATCTGTGAGACCTATTATGCAAATTCGAAGGCAATCCTTTTCTAATAATGGTTGTCATACTTATTTCGAAGGATATGTGCTTATTTGTTAGCAGTAGCAAGTATCGAGCCATGCTTGTGTCCGTATCATGACCTGGTTAAGCTTTTTTTGCGCTTCTTCTGTGTCTTGTGCTTTAATTACTGCTGCAATGTGATCGCGTAGCCAATTAAGCGATAATAGTATAGCGTCGTAGCTGATATTCCACAAGTCTAGGCCTAGAATGGAAATGGCGTCGAGTAAGATATCCAACCTTACAGCATGGACGCCAATAGGGCAATGGCATGTTAAAAGCTTCACAACTGCTGGAGAAAGGCTAGCCTTACTGAGGGCAAAGAGATCACTAGATCTTCTGCCATCAATCTTGGGCCAAAACGCTTTTGCGACAGCGCATGTACCGATGGTGGCGAAGTTTCTACGAAGCCTATCTAATAGTAGAACACAAAAGGATTCTACCGTATAGCGTTTCTAGGTAGCCTTTCCTTGCTACTTCATCAGCTTTACAATTTCCTGCCATTCCGCTATGGCACGGCATCCATACCAGTCTTATCACAAAGACACTCGATGCTATTGATAGCGAGGTTAGGCACTCCTCGACCAATCCTGAACGCACTGTAAATGAGTTCAAGGCTAGTATCGCCGCTCTACTATCTGGCCGTATCATCCGTAAAGCTCATTAACGACTTCTTCCCACCCATAGTACCTCTTCAGTATATGGGCAGAGAAGGAGCCGCCAGAGTTCGGTTTGGCGACTCCATGATCCAAGTGATCCGGAATGAAGTTAAAGCGTATGAGGATATCCGAGTGTTCAGATACGTGTTCTTTTAGGAACCCATATTCTTTAAGTCTGATAGCCACTTTCGCAGCCATACACCTTTCGATGATGTCTACGGGCACTAAGCTTGGACCTTGGGAAAATAATCACCTCCTGTACATTTAAACACTTTACTAAAAAAATATATACCAGAACACTTAATTTTCATGATTTTAATGATAAAGTTTCATGCCTGGAACGTTTCATAATTTTAGTAACAAACATGGCCACCACAGACTTACAAAATCTAATCGCCCCTCTTGCGAAACATTACAAAAATATAAACTTTTTATGCTATTTAGTATATATATATTTATATACATATGTACACCCTCATTTATATACTTTCATCCCGCATTGCAAACTTGTCAACAGCATTTAGCCGAAAAACCAGCAAATCAACTGAAACTTCAAACGCGAAATGTCAAAACAATTAAATGTCATTCAAAGTACATTTTGAGGGCGGAGTATAATATCAAACGGGGCTTTGTATTATTGAAAAGGGTATTTTATGGAAATATGTACAAATGTTTTGCGATTGTGCGCTATTGAAGGCAGTGGAATCTTTTAAAGGGATTGCGTTGTTCAAAAATGAAAATGGCGTTTGCTAAAAACGAAAAACAAAATAAATAAATAAATAAAAGAAACAGAAAAAAAACACCAACACTTGACAATATTGAAGTAGAAAAAAATACAAAAACAAACACAACAACTTCGAAAGGTAATGCGCATAATAGCATAAAAAACGCGTAATTCAAACCATCAAAAGTGACAACGGATGTCAAAACAAGGAAATGCTGTTAAAGCTTAATTTTTGGAAGTGTTTTAGAACGAAGAAGTCTAAAAAAAACAAATAACAACAAATAATTGAATGCAAAACGCATCCGTTGCTGCCTACACACTTTTGTAATTGAAACCCTTGCTAGCAAATAAAATAAAAAAATATAAATAAATAATTGTTAGCATAATATTGCTGCGGCCCCTAGTCAAAGCCACAACCATAAGCGCGATAGAACAGCGTTGATTCCGGCATCGCACTCGCTAAGCAATTAAGCCAGCAATTTAATCATTCTCACACTCTTTGGTTCAAAAGGATATCAATTTCAATTGCGCAATTGTTTTGACAGCAATTGTCTGTGGATTTAATTGTGACACATAGACAAGAATAAAAATAGTTTTTTCTTGTTAATTTAAAGGTATTAGCGTTGATTTGAAAAGTTAGATATCGAATTTCGCCAAATTCGTAAAAAAGGATATGGTTTGTCATTCGAGTTATTTCCGATTGATAAAGAAGTAATATATATGTATATATATTACGTACATATGTCAAGGAAGGTTTGAAGCCTGGTCGAAGTGACTATCTCATATTGAAAGCTGAACTTCAATGAAAGTATTATTATGGGATCATTGTATCGGTAGAGCTATAACTCTTTAACTTCAACAATAAAGAACTTCCAAAAAATAAATTAGTTTTATATAACAAGTGATTAAAAATTACCTGTTTTATTAACTAAGTTTCTGTTTCTGGCAGTTTTTCCATTTTGTAAAGTTCAAGACTCCTCAGAGATGAGAAAGAGAGAGTGTTTACCTCACTTTCAGTCTGAGAGTGATTTCTTTCCGATTTCCAAAGTATTTTGTCTTTCGTTATATCTGTTGGGACGTGCTCTACGCTATCTCTTACAGGTTGGAGATCTATAGCGTCTGTACAACCTGGAAAATGAGTTTTGACCAGGTTTACCATTGATTTCTTACTGCATGCAGTCCACTCTTCACATTTTATGGGAAATATGTAGCTTAGGGGTAGTCGGATGCCTGGATAGTAATCGCCTTGCTACTTCGGTTGTAGTTTATAATTTGCCACAGAAGCTCCTCCATGACAGCTGCTTGGCTTTACGAATTTCTTTTTTATATATTTTAAGTACATCTTTGTATTCCCCCCAGCATAACTCTTTATCAGCCAGCCTGGCTAATTTGAAGAGTCCCTTGATATTACGCCTGATTGATCCGAGCTCCTTATTCCACCAAGAATCCACCCTTTTCACGTATTTGAGGGCACGTGATATTATACGCTTCCTTGAGAACGTTAGTGAGTGTGACTGTACGTTCCTCTAGTTCAGAGATTAGTCATATTTCTCTGATCAGGATGCA
The DNA here is from genome assembly GCF_024586455.1 of Bactrocera neohumeralis. NCBI lineage: Eukaryota > Metazoa > Arthropoda > Insecta > Diptera > Tephritidae > Bactrocera > Bactrocera neohumeralis. Next base: position 69,405,958 of record NC_065922.1, read on the forward strand.
AGGAGTAGCGTCTTATCCATGCCATCTTCTACGGCGGCTACAGTCAGGTCGTCTGAAGAGAAATGTAGATCACACTTTTCTTTACCCGTATGACTGCCTATTTGATGCATTGGAGAAGTACGTAGAGTATGGTAGCTATATTGGCGACTTTAATCGAGCTACCATATATCTGAATTAAAGCCACATCGTATCTGATCCTCTTTAGATTGAGGAGGAGTTCAGCAGAGGCCACCTTGCTTTTATGCAGATTTATTTGAAGAGCCTTCAGTCTCTTGTTCGGGTTTCTTCACGGGACTGGTTTGAGGCTCTTTTTTTATCTACATTGTAAAGCTTTAATGTGGTTTGTAGGATTTTTCCTAGATCCTTTTCCACCTCTCGCTCCTCTAGTGTGTTTTCGTTTTTGTCGGCTGGGTTGCGTTTGTTGAGAAGGAGGTACACGCTACCTACGCCCCACGCCATATTTTCGAATCATTCGTATAATATATCCTCGACCGATTTGTTAATTTGAATTGAATGATGTAGTTTTGACTGCCATCGTCCTTGTCGGAGTTGGTAACCTTCATCACCTTCCAATCTTCCGTCGTTACATCAGAATTTTGGTCTCCCGTTGAGCTAGCCCGCACCATAGAAAGTTGGCAGAGGCGTTCCTAGGTTTCCATTTAGTCTGTTGAAGAGCGCGTTAAGCAGTTTCATCTCCACCGCTTTCTATTTCTTTTTTGTAATTAGTTATTGTTAAGAGGTTGCTTCGGTCGATGCATGCCATAATTAGTTGCAATTTGGCTATCTCGGCTATTTGACGTTTGTCTTTATAGCGTCGTGTTTTTTCTCGGCTGTTTCATTGTTTGATTTTCAGCGGACCGCTGCCTTTTGGCTGTAATTCCTTTCTCGATCCGGTTTGCGAATCTTGGATACGAGGATGTGAATTGCAGTCTCGATTCGTAATATTTCCGGCCTTCTTCCATTCTAGCTGTAGTCGAAGCCATCCTTTCCTTTTCCTTCCACTTTTACCGTTGCTTTGTAGGTCGCTTTTGTTTTTAACCCCTCTTTACTGGGTTTAGTCCTCGCCTTTAATGCTGACGTAGCAACTTTGGCATCTTCAGGAGAGCTTGGCAGAGCTTCCTCTTCCATTTTGAAAAGTTAAAAAAACAAAAACAAAAAAATTTTGGCTCATTATATGTAAATATATAATATACGCCTCAATAAGTGACATAACTCTTACGAATACATTTATATTACAAAAAATACAAAGCAATAATACAAATCTCGCATTAAACACATCAAAGCAAATTTTTTACAAAAACAAAAAAAAAATTATATCCCATTTATTTCCAATTACTTAGCAATTTTTAAATATTCCTATGAATATTCCTTTCATTTACACAAATTTATTCACTCAACACTTCATTATCTCTTTGCAGTCACTAACTGCTGCATCTGCGTTTCTTTTCTTATAACATTTTCTCCCTCTCTGCTCCGCCGCTAGGGCACTATGACGAGCACTTTGCTACTTTCTACTTCTTTCACCAAATTGACACCATACAAAAGGACTTGTTTTCCACTTGAATTATCTTTATGATTGCTACGAATGCACACGCATACACAAACACACACACGCATACATGCGCATTAGATATTATATTATTATAATAAATGTTTCTAATATTTTTTCCACCCAACAACTCAAGAAACTCAAGAAAAGTAGAAAAAAAGTCGCAAATAAGCGAACGCCTCACAGGCGTGCGCGTGAAAGAGATAGGAAAACACAAATACCCATTACAGTCGCGCAGGAAATATGTGAATAGTATCTATTAAATAAATTGAATTGATTCAATTTGCTTTGTCGTTCGCAAGGATGCGCAAAATTAAATCAAACAGAGCTGGAGGTGTAAACGAAGACAAGAGCCGAAGAAAATGGGAAGTGAATAGCAACAAAGTAACAACATAAGTAAATATTAGTGACGCTGTGTTGTTGTTGCATGTGTCCAGTTACATAATTTTTTCCATGGCTTTTTCACACAAAACAACAAACACTTCAAGCATATCCTTTTCTACTTTTCTTCGCCTTACAACTTCCTGCGCCTGGCCGAGCTGTCGGTACTGCCGCCTTACTAATAGCTAGTATGTACGTTGGTCGTCCGCTTGGCTGCCTGCTCATCCTGCACACTTGCTTACTTACTGGCTCGCTTGTCAATAGCAATTCGCATCCGTGTAGAAAATCCAATTGAATACGCTTTTGTATGGTATATTCTTGTTGTTTTTTTAGACATAGATTTTCTACAAATTGAAAGAAAGACAATTTGTGCGCATTTATTTTGCACTTTGCAGTTAGTTTTCACTTAAGGTGAGTGCTATATTTTTGGACATGAGCGATGGGGCTCATAAGCAACTTCACAGAAGGACTTAAGCCACTTCCCACGACAGCCGGTTCTATATTACCAGAATTGACCCGGGCCAAGGGCTTTTTTTTGGAGAAATAACTCATATTTGATCGATAACGACTTAAACTTGTAGAGTTTTAATGGTAAAGAGAACTCAACTTCGCAGATCTAGATTATATAGGATGTGAAGTCTTTATTTCCTCTTTCTACATTGGTTTTGTGTCCGAATTAGTTATGCTGCTTAGTCGGATCAGCGGTGTATTCTTCTTTTTCTTTATCGGCGTAGATACCGCATACGCAGTTATGGGCGAGTTTACAACAGCGCGCCAGTCGTTCTTCCTTTTCACTGTTTGGCGCCCATTGGAGTTGGTGTAGCCAGATGGAGATGGCGATGGAAGGAGTGGAGATGTGCCTCTTTCTCTGTTTCCCTCGGCGGGTACTGACTCGAAAACTCTCAGAGCTGGAGTGTTTGCATCCATTTCGTCGACATGACCTAGTCAGCGTAGCCGGTGTCTTTTAATTCATTGAACTATGGCTATGTCGTCGTATATCTCGTACAGCTGATCGTTCCATTGACTGCGGTATTCGCCCTTGCCAATGCACAAAGGACAATACAACTTCCGCAGAACCTTTCTCTCGAAAACTCGTAACGTCGACTAATCAAATGTTGCCATCGTTCATGCCTCTGCACCATATAACAGAAAGAGGATGAGAAAGGACTTTACCTCCTTATTGCCTACTCAGTTCGAAGTAGCACTTGTTAGCAAGAGTTATTTTGCGTTGGATTTCGAGGCTGACTTTTGTTGATGTTAATGCTGGTTCCAAGATGGACGAAATTATCTACGACTTCGAAGTTAAGACGATCAACAAAGACGTGGGAGCCAAGTCACGAATGCGACTACTGTTTGTTTGATGACAGAAGCTATTTCGTCTTGCCCTCGTTCACTACCAGACCCATTTGGTTCGCTTCTTTGTTCAATCTGTAGAAAGCAGAATTAAGGGCGTGGTTGTTATGACCAATGATATCGATGTCATCAGCGTACGCCAGCAGTTGTACACTCTGTCTCTTCTTTAGTATATTCTGATCTGCATTTCTGGGACTATTTCCAAAATCCGAAATACTTGGAAACTGGCTTCGTAGGAAATTATTTGCACCGAAAAAAGCGGTTATATCGAAAAAGTCTATTGTATTATCTTAAGATAATATTATTGTATGATCTTGAGATAATCCATTATTGAGTAAAGAAAGTTGGGCACTCTGATGTGGAGCTAAAAGTATCAGAGTCTCTCATATTGTGACTCAAAATGATTTTCAACTCAAAAAACATGGATTTAACCGAATTTTTTACAAAATTTTGGGTTATCCCAATGTCCTGTCAATAGTATGTATTCTATTTTTATAAAATTCGATTATGGCAATACTATCATCAAAATTTAGTAAAATTTTCTTTTACGCTCTCTCAAACAATATTGATTAATACGCTGATTTTGAGTGTACTAATGGCAACCCTGATCACAAAATTTATTAAAATTTCATTTACTCTGATAGAATTGTTCAACTAGCCTAATCACTCTCAGAATATTGTTAAACGTGCTCATTTTAAGTGTACTGTTGGCAACTCTATAAATGAAACTTACTTAAATTTTCATAAACTCTCAGTTTTTTATTGGAATTAGCCAACTAATATCATTATTCATAAAAATCTTAATGAATATGCTGATTTTAAATGTATTGTTGGCAACCCTGTCAACATAATTTTTTTTACTTTAGGTATACTCTCTATTTTCAATTAGAATTTTGTCAACTAACCTCTTTATTTCAAAAATATGTTTTTTAATTTAAAAAATTTTGATGGCAACCCTGTCAAAGAAATGTATTAAATATAAATATTATGTATTATTAGAAATATTTCTAATATTAAAAGAAATATTTCTTTTACTCGCAGTTATTTGTTAGATTTGGTCAATTAACCTTTTTATTTAAAAATATGTATGTATGCACTAACAGGCTACTTTTAAGAGTTTTGAAGGCAACCCTGCCAAAGTAATTTGTCACAATTTCTATATACAATCTATATTTATAAATATTTTAGTAATTTTAGCCAGCAAAACTTATTAGTTATAAAACTATTTATTAATATTATTATTTTAAGCATGCTGTTGGCAACTCTGTCAACAAAATTTTTTATGTTAACTTAGTTTTAATATTTGTTGTAACACTTCAATGTACTTCCTTTGGCATTTGCACTACTTTTATGCAAAAACAATTCAATAACTTTCGTTTTCCTATTTTCTTTGCCCTAAAAGAGAGTGTACCGACAGCCTGACAGCCCAACAATACAATTTCTAGCAGTAGTAATTGTCACAAAGTATTTCCCTTTTAATCTTCAACGCTGCAAATATTTTGATGATGATTTTCTAAATTTTTTGGTTGCTTTTGTTTTTGTAAGGACATCTCTGTATGTATCTTATATATTCTTTTAAGGACCTCACTAGTTTTTAAACACTTTGTTGCTATTATTGTTGTTATTACAAGGTTTCTTCATTGTCAATATTTTACATTGTGTTTTCGTTGTTGTTGTATTACATTTCACTTCTCCCAATGCTCAATTATGATTGGGATTACACCTTGTCAACATCAATGTGCATGGAAAAAATATGAGCAGAAAATTATAAAAGAATGTTGACAGTAGCAAGGCACAGCAACAACAACAACCAAAACGCTGAAACTTGCACGTTATAGCTCAACTTCCCACACCCCAATGCCATTATCCCAATACCCTTATCAATATTTGTTTTTGTTTATACCTGTGTAGTTCTTACTATAACGCTTGTTGTTGTTTTGGTTTTCTATTTTTTTAATTTATTTTTTCCAGATTTCCTCAAAGTCACGCTGCTTGCTGTTCATTTGCGGTACACAAAATTTGTCATAATCTTTTGACGCGTGTGCGCAACGTCTTGTCGCTGTGGCGTTCGGTCGCACAGCAGGCGAGCGCCGTAGGCGAGAGTTGATTGAGAAATGTCGCAAATCCTCTCGATAATATGTGCGTAGAGTGGGTGAAGCATGCATGTAAGTACCCATTTTTATATGTATCGTAGTTGAGTGAATGATTATGAGGTTTTAATAAGGCAAAGGAAATTACTAGGTGGAAGTGCTATAAAGATTCCAATGTCTGATTCCTTTTTGTATGATATATCCTCGAAAATTTGAAAATTCGATAAATAAAAACTATCCTCACCGATTCAGAATGATTTAAATCAAATATCAGCCATGTACCTATCTGAGACCATGCTGCTTTTCTTATTGGTGAAGTAATTATTATTCGATGAGCACTAATGAAGGCTTACCGACATAATCGACTTAAATGCAATTTTGCGTGCTGATCTCGTAGTAATTATCAGTTGCGGGTTCCTAAAAGATACCTTAGTCTTCGAAATTAACACTTGGTGTCAAACACAGCTCTATTTAACCCTTCTTAATTATCATTTACAAGTTCCGAGAAGAATCTTTAGATCCTTACTGTTCTAGCGTCAAGATTCTGCCGATTTGACAGTCGTTGACTGAATAAAAAATCCGAGTCCGTTCCGGTTACGTAAACCCGCCTGTTGTGGAAATATTTCTTAGGCGCTGTTTGTCTGCGGTCTCATTTTCGTGTGAACTCTTGCTTTTATCTATCTTTTAGGTGCGAGATACTTATCCAGTGAAGGTTATTATCGATGCCACTCTGGATTATTAATTATTTAATTCACGACACCTTGGCTTATCCCTACAAATACAGCAAAGATTACAAACTGAGCTCTGGATACTAATTCCAGAAAGAGATGAAATGGAGATTTCTAAAGGGTCCTCGGTTTATTACCATTGATCAGGGGTCTATAGATGAACCCACAATCTCTGGCAAACTTCGGGAATGCAGTCCCTTTTTAGAAGAAAAATTGTATTCGTCTAGTCCTTTTTGGTATGAACTGATGATAGTTCAATTGTGGGTGAGGTTCTGGGCTTATTAGTTGGAAATTCTTTGAGATATCAATATAAGTTTCTGTTAAAAGATTGTGTTATTAAAAAAAATTAGTCCAAGTCGGCTCGAGCTGAAATACGCTTTTGTATCAAAAATAAGATTCCCTCAAGACCTGAATCTTTCAATTCAACCAGATATGTGCTATAGAGGTTTAGTCGTTTGATAAAGTTCTACTTAAAAACTAAAAAAATTCTTCACTCGATATGTCTCACTTACAGGTCACTAAAAATCGTCGTCCACACTGAAATTACGTTTGCATTACTTCAGGGTGGCGTTCCATATTTTTTATTAAGAAATTTACATCTCCGCACCTGCATCCAGGTCCCGCTTTTTGCTGGGTAGTAAGATTGCTGCAAATTTTTGGATAATACCTCACTTTGTTTCACTCACCAGCATGAAGCTGATTAAATAGTCCGCGTTTATTGGCCCAACCAAGTCTTCTACAGCAGTGAATTTTCGTTGCCATCGCACACAAAAGAATGTGTCTTCAAAACATCCTCTTTTGTGGCGTCGTTGTTGTATAAGTATGACGGCTCTTCGACTTTTCCCAATCTGTGGAGGGACTTTTTGAAGTATCCGTGACCTGATAACACCTGAGTTTTGTAAAAGTTGACCTCTCCGAATTTACGGATTGTCCATAAGTTTAGGTCTTTTATTAGTCTCGCCATCTTTCGTTGCCATGCGAGTATCGTGTCTTTCTTTCGGTCAATTGCGCTCTTTCTGTTTTCAGACACTATTCGGTAGGCTGATGCAACTCTTAGGGACGCCGTTCTGTGCACTCTGGCCACTACCTTACGCCGGTTCCTCTTTTTAAACTTATCTGCCCAGATCTCTGTATAATAGGATACTGACTTGGCTGGGGCTCCTATGTTGGCCATTAGTCTAATTAGTCTTAGTTGGGATGTGCTTTTCGCTGTCTTTCCAGCGGCTTGCTGGATTTGTACGCAAAAAGTTAGTCGGGGGTCCAGTTTTACGCCTAGGTAGATTACTGCTCTTTGTGTCCTAAGCATATCCGTAGTCGTATGCTCTGTTTTTTCCGTAGCGAGCTGAAGGTTATGTGAGTCGAGCCATTCTTGTGTCCATTTCATAGCGTCTTAGCTGAAGTATGTACTTAGCCTTGTAAGTATGATACTGATTAGCAAATCCTGAACTATTATCTCATATTTTTTTTTAAATTAAATTTTTTATTTCAATACTCTAATTAATTTTTTGTTCCTTACCACCTCTCTTGTCTTTAACCAATAGCTCATTATGAATTTTCCACTTTTCAATAACTTTTTTTCTACTGCATTTTTAATTGCTGTTTAGCACCGATTTCTTTGCTTTACTAATTTTCCTATTCTACACTTTGTCGTGCGAATTTCCACGCTTTCTCTTTGCCCCACTCTACCGTGCTGGCGTATCACTTTTCATCTCATTAAAATCTCAAAATCACTTTGACATTTAAATAACTGGTGATTAAGCGAATTGTAAGCATATTCTTGTGCGCAAGCTTTTACTTATTATTCATTTTGCTTCTAATACTCGTGAGAAATATGTATATTGTGTGTAAGTGAATTTTCCGGCACAATTAGTGACATTATTTTAGGAAGGCGGAAAAACTTCGTGGACAACTGTATCGCTCCACTATGAAAACGTTTCGCGTGAAGGATAGCTGGATGTTCGGATTTCGCCTGTTTTTTTAGATCATTAATTTACTTTATAATTGTATAATTTTTGACACCTGAATCTTTATAAGTACGAGTAGCAGTTGTCAAGTGGTTTCGATGTCAAGTTTGTTTCAATTTTTTTTATTTGGTTCTTTAAAATGGAGATATTTTTTTATAAAAATACGAGAATACGTTGCAATAATTTTTACTGCATAACATAATGTTAAGATAAATAGATGAGAATTGCACACCGACCTTAGGTATATATATTATACCTAGTAATAAGGTTTTGGAGAGAATTTTAATTTTTCCAGGCTTATCTTATTATTTCAAGCCCTTCTCCCTGAAAATTGTCTCCCCAAGTCAAGCAGCACACTTTCGGCTTCTTCTCGGCTGCAAAAGAACCCGAACGATCTGAGCAAGTCCGCTCAAACTTAATGCTTCAGCATAATTAGGTTTTCAGAACAATATATAAACTCCCCGGGCTTACAAATCCTTTCGTTGCAACTCTCCCACCAAAGAATTTCGTCAAAGCTACAGAAGAGTCGCCCTTCTGACCAATCAAATCACCCAAATTCTATTGAGCATTGGTTTATACGTGCACTGTTCTCTCAAAACATTACTATGGTCTACAGAAAGACAGCAGAAGCATCAATAATCACCTTGACTAGCCTATAATAAACTCGGCTTGGTAGCATACCTCTGAAAGGCCAATACTGGTAAGGATATGAAAACTCCTTAAAAAGAGCCCTAAACATAATTATAGTTATTGAAGTTCTAAGGGTTTCTACAATCAACATATATCCAATATCGTCTATTCTCTTGCCAAAGAACTTAATGTCAAGATCCTAAGTGAACAATCCTGGCAAAGATGTGTGAGTTTCCAGAAAGAGCACTAACATTTTTTGTAGTTGCTGGAATCACAGCTAAGAACCTTTGTCTATCCCAACATCGAATGTGGATAGTGCTATGCATATCCTAACTAATCGACTGTGGCAGATTTTTGAAGCTGAATATTCGGAGACTGAAGCAAATTAGATCAAAAAGATCTGTAGAGTTTTTAAAGTGAAAATCTTGTATGGTATCAGAACACCATTTGCGTGCTAGCTTTCTTAGTCGCTTTTTTTTTGACAAAAGCAGAGAATCTGAAACAGGACATTTTATCAAGTTTTGTTTTAGTCTTTACGGCGTTTACTTCAAACGGGTATTGTTCGAGTTTCGTTGACCACCGCTAAGGCTCAAACAGCCCTTAATGATGAACTTCACCAAACTTTTCTTAAGTCCTTCATGATATATACTTCGAATGGACCTTAATTCAAGTTCTTTTACAATGCTCACCGCTAAGGTCTAAAAAGTCTTTGTACATATGTGTGGGATTCCGATTTTCCGTTGAAACCAAAATGCTACTACTGCTAATGGGTGGTTACAGCTTCACAAGGTTCAAACGCATCATAAACCTCCCCAGAGACACATTTTGGCCATAACAACCTTGCGACTGCGAAGCTTCTAGTGGTTGACATACGCTTGCTGAACTGGTCATAGACCCAACAATCCAGTAATGAACTACGAGTAGCCAATAAAGCTTCTACCCATTCCTAGTTACTGCGACTGAATTACCTGTTCGCTCAACCTTATCAGCCTTGCGGTTTCCTGTAATACTGCTATAGCCTGGCACGCGAAATCTATATGACATCCCAATCTGTATAAAATCACACTGAACCTATATGAAAAAAGGGATCACATCGTCTACATAGAGTCCAGCAGAATGCAAAAATTTATCAGAATGCTGGTCCTCTGTAAGTACCTTTTTCACTGGTGGGCACAATAGATCTTAGGTCGCGGTACGAGCTTCAACGTAACTACTAAATAGTAGCAGCCTATGCATGTAAAGCTCTTAACACTCTGTGCTGGACCTTTGCTGGTCGCCTTTTACGGTCCGCAACTCGATTTTCAGTCTTATTTTTTATGGTTTTCATAGTTGTATCATCTTTCTCAGTCTCATTTTAGCCTGTCTTCACGCCGCAATGCCGTCACCGGCACAAAAGTGAAGTGAGCATAGAAAATTACTAAGATTTACTGCTGGCGTTTGATGTTGCCACACTTAAGTGACTTTTAACAAAAACAAAAAGGCAAATGATTTCAATGCAAAATTCAAATGAGTTTGAAAAGCATAAATTAAAAGAGTACAAAATTCAAATGAATGCAATTTTAATGAAAAGAAAAGTGCAAAGCGCAGGAGGAAATGATATATCAAAAACGAATAATGAAAGCTCTGGTTAAAAAATCAAAATTGTGCTTAACGGTGCTTTGAAGCGTATGCTAAACGCTTTGATATTGCCACTGTGCGGCGAGTGGGCATTTACAATATGATTTTTACCGTTAGAAAAATGAAAGAAAAAAATTTACTATGAAGAAATGATATGCAATGTAAACAAAAATGCGCAACGTTGCGTGATATTCGTGAGTTTGTGGTAACGCATGAATTGTCGCCACTTGCTTTGAAGACGTTCGCATGAAGTTGGAGAACGATTGCAAAGCAGCAAGGCCAGCGAATTTCGCAAGAGATGCAGGCGAGTGTGAAAAGCTGTTAATTCATGGTGTCTGCAGCCATTTTGCGGGCGTTGCTTTGAGTCAAAAAATAATAATATTCAGAAAAAATGAATTTGAAAAAATTTCTTTAATGAATTCGAAAAAAAAAATTTTTTTTTTTATTTCAATTTAATATATACATATTTTTTTTAATTTTTGCCTTACAATGAAGCTGCCTTGCATGTTGTGAGTAAAAATCAAAAAGCGTATAATGCAAAACAACAACAAAAGCGGCAAAATGGCCGTCAGTCGTGGTGTGGGCGCTTGTTTATGTTTGCAATTTGCATATCAAAGCTTGCTGCACAATAATAAGCAGCTTTGTTATTCGCAAAAAAAAAGTTGCGATGCTTTGAAGCAGCAAATTTGCATGCCACAGGGTTGCTTTCGCCAACATTGGGTGACAAAATATTAAAAAAAAAAAACACTTGAGTTGCCAATACTACAATTATAGAAAAAAAGTATGGCTGCAGAAGTAAAAGTTGGTAACGTTAAAAATATACATATATGTACATACATAGTACATATATAATAAAATGAACGAAAAATTATAAAAATTATTTTTTATTTTATTTTATTAAATTTTTGTTGTTTATTTTTATTTTATTATGTTTTTTATAATTCAAACATTTCTTAAATATTTTTTCAATAATAGTTTCTTTTATTATATTTTTAGACATGAAAAAAAACCTTTTTATAATTGATTTTTTTTTTAATTTTATATAATTAAATGTTTTTCCATATTTTTTCCCCCTTTTATTAGTAATATAATTTTTGTATTTTATATATTTTTCTACATTAATTTAAATTTTGTCATATATCTTACAATTATATTTTTAAATCGTTAAAACATTTTTAAACTTTATTTCAAAACTGTTTATAATTAGATTTTTAATAATATTTTTAGTATATATATATGTATGGTACATTTTTTTGTTTAAAAAAAAATTTTTGAAAATTTTTCAAAACTTTTTTTTAATAGTATGTTTTATATACTTTTTATTTATTAATTTTTTTAATATTTTTTAAATTTTTGATATATTAATTTATTTTTGTTTTCTATTTTTAAAAATATTTTTGAAAATTTTTCAAAACTTTTTTTTATATTATGTTTCATTTTTTTTCTATTTTTTAAGTATTATTTTTTTATAATTTTTTTAAACTTTTTTATAATTAATTTTTGTTTAATATAGCTTTCCTTTAATTAATTGGTTTTTTTAATATTTATTTATTATTATTATTTTTAAAAATTGTTATGCATCATATGCATGTAAATATATGTACATACAATGTACATACATATTTGCTATATTAATATTAAAAAAGTATTTTTTTTTACTATTTTTCAGTATATTAACTTATTCTTGATTTATAATTTTTTTATATAATTTTTTTAAACTTTATAATTATATTTAAATAATTTTTTTCTCTAGATATTATAGTTATATTTTTTCATATTTTTTAACTTTTTATAATATAATTTTTCAATATATATTAGTTTTATTTTTTTAATTTAATATTTTTTTTTATATATTTTCAATTTGTATTATTATTTTCTTTTAACGTCATGAATGTACATTTATAATTAATTTTTGTTTTCTTAAGCGAAGCTTTTATTAATTTTGTGCATGTGTGCGTTTTTTTGTCGCTTCCCCTTCTTCACTTCCTTTGTCACATTGCTGTTGGCCATATTTGTTGCGCCATACTGTGCATATTAATTTAATAAACGACGGCATATGCATAAATGAATGGCCTACACTTGTGGAAGGGTTGTTGTATGGATGCAACACTGGTGCCATTGTTGCACTCGCCACAACTCGGCAGCTGCTCTCAAACGTATGGAACCGTGTGCAAGCAATGATAATTGCATGGTATCAGCCGAATGGTGCGTTAATTATATTAGAAACAGTTGCATTTGTTGTTTTTTTATTTTATGCAAATATTTTTTGTTTGTGGCAAGTGTGGTGCACGCGTGTAGTCTTCACACTTTTTTTTTAACTCTACTTTTGTTTACCCTCCATTGTAAAACATTAAAAGCTTGTGGTAGCTAAGGCTGCGTTTAGTCAAAACAAACTAAGTACAGTTACGTGGAGGAAATTCCAAACATGTCTTACAATTTTTACTAGAAATCTCTTATTACATGTTCTTTCTACCGCTGATCTTCTTAAAAGCTGCTAGTCCGACAAGAGCTTTTAAGGAAAAAGTTCGAAAAAGTGTTTTCCAGTCATTAGTTTTAAGCTGAAGAACAATTTGTGATAAACTCTCAAGATAATTGATGCGGTATCTGATCTTGATTGAGTGTGGAAGGATTTGACTTCCGGTTATGAGTCCATATCCGTTAATTAATTATAATTTTTCAAAAAGACTTTGGTCCAGGATCATCGATACCAGAATGTGTCGAACTAATAGTTTTTTCAAGTAATCGAACCATTACTTTTCAAATAGTGCAAAAAAAAATAATTCATTTGAAGAAAGATTTTTCTTAAATAAGTGATATTCCCATATACTAAGCTAAAAATAATTGGGATCGAAGCGTTAAGCTGGTAACTTTTGCCGTTTTGAAGCAATTATGGACTCTTTATTTAATCAGAGGGAAGCAATGAATGGCTTTGTTCGAGAAATCCATTCACTTTCTATAGGTTAAAAATGCCTTTGGTCAGTTTGTGTTGAATTGGAGGCAGTAGAAACACCGAAGACGTGATAAGAGAACATTAGTCGAACCAAACCGTTACTGAATGACATCCTCATTACAAAAATCTTCTAGATCCAGCCATCCATACTATATTTTAAATGTTTATTGACCACTTTTATTCATTTCGACCTCTATTGGAATGTATAGGGAGGGCTGGAAGATCACGCGTAGGTGATGGGATCCATTTGAATGTTATTAAAAAACTTGGAGCCTAAGTAATGGAAAACTTCTTCTACTAATAATTAGAGCATAGACCTTTTACTGTGATGGTGATGATTTCTTCGGAGACTCCACTTGTTACTAGTCGGATTGCCTTGTTTAAAGCTTGCAAGCTGGGGAAAATAAATGAAAAATACTGGTAATGCTTCTATTCTGTGATAGTCTCTACTGTCCTGATAGCCAAGAGGACTCGTTCAGTTAAAACTCACTCTCATATCGAAGAAAGTGATGACAAGTAGACGACTTCGAGTTTAAAACGGTTGCTGTTCATAGAAAGTAGACAGGCAGTGAAAACGGCGTTTTCTATAATAATACCATCTATAGACTGTCTTGACTGTCTTCGGCTAACAACCACAATGTTTATCTTCTATACATTTTCATTAAAAATATTACAAACGACAATCAGCTGTTTACGAGAGAGATTCAAACTCGCATAACTGTCGTCTGTCACCTATAAATTTGGATCTGATTAAGTGCGCAGTTAATCCGGATTAACGCTGCCGTCTGTCAAAGCTATTATTTGTTCTTCAGGTTAATTACAAAAAAAAAAAAAATAACTTAAAGACTTGAGGTCCTCCATACTACTAAATAAATGGGAAGAGAAATATGTGCAGGAATGGAGTCTGTGACACAAGCGGAACTTACCGAAGTTTTCTGAGCTTTTTAAACTTTATTTCGGCCAAACTGAATACTGCAGGTACCAAGTCTGCGCGACAAGCCAAGAGATCCCGTTACAAAAGCTGAAGTGAAGTATGGCTTTGATATTATAATTAAGCTTCGGCAAGCTTTAACGGAAATGACAAGCACAGAACAGACTCTTAGCTCATCATAATGAGAAGTATCAACTCAACTCCTCAGTGCCTCTAAGAGAAGTCAGCAGGAAATAAACTCAAAAGCGATAATTTCAATTGAAAAATGCAAAATTAATGAGTTACCTAACTGCTATTGACGTACAGCAACAAAACCAAATAAAAATCAAATGACATCTGCGCCACTCAACCGCAAGACAGACGAAATGAAAACACATTAAAATAATTGCAATGAAAATTTCGCAAAATACTCATTTGGCAAAGCGATGAAGTTATAAAAAAAGCATAAAATGTTATTAAACTCATTTGAGGGAAGGATAAAAAAATTATTATTTGGAAAGGATATGCTGAAGTACATATGTATGTAGTATGTATGTATGAATCGCTTCCTTCGAAATATTAAATAAAGCTTAAACGCTTGTTATCAGAAAAAAATAAAAATATAAGGAAAAGCAAATGGCAGAAAAAAGAGGGTTAAGCTAAATTTGCGTAAAGAAACATTTTTTATATGCGAAAAAAGTGGAATATGAAATGCATAAATCAAAGCGAAATTGCACTCATTTAAAATTGATGACAACGCTTCGTTGAATGGAATTGATGACAAACATGATGTTGATGATGCTGATGCATTGAAAAGTATGCAGTGCATAGGTAAAGAGTAAAGTTGGGGAAAAATACTAAATTGCAACCCTGCATGGGTACCGTCGGTGTGGCTTTGGCGCGCAACGCATAATTGTTTACGCTGTTTTAGCAATTTTCGTGCAAATATGAAAATGCGAGATAATATGAGTGACTGTAATATGTTCAAAGAAAATTTTGTGAAGCTAAGACTGGTGAGGAATGAGCTCCAAGTAGGTGAAATAATGCAACGCAGATGAAAAGAAGTTTAAAAAAATATATTTAAAAGCATACATATATGCTTATACAGGGCGATCCACACATAGCTTTCATATTTTCACATTTTCCAGTTGCATTAAGTTGATTTGTGGAATACAAATTCATTCATTTTCAAAGCGATCTTCTTCGGCGAACTGAGAGTAGCAATATTATTTCATTAATTTACAACAACTTAAAAGAGAATTTAACTCACGATAGTCGCGTTATGATTGTGAATCAGAAATAAAACTTGATTGGCTTCAATTTTTGAGAGAAAATCGTTTCCAGCAGGGTTTTCTGACGAGCGTCCATGATAGGATTTTTCTTATCGTAGGGATAGCACTCACCCAGTTCTAAAAAAGTGTGAATGTGCACAGATAAGATCGTTTGAGATCGGCCAGCCAGGTTTTTTCTTAAGGTTATTATACATCCAGTTCTAACAAAGTCCATGACCTTGTAAGACTTAAGAGTTCGAGATGAAAATCTATTCCAAACTCTACAGAAAAAAACGTGTTCTTCCTACTTTCCTTTGTTCTCTTCAACTCCTTGATCAAAAAGGTATCTCCACAATGAAGTACATTGCTTGAGTCATATCAGAAAAATATCTCTAGAAAGAACGTTTTCAATACAGAACACATATTTCAATACAAAACTGCAATATTTCTAACCCAAGATTGTTTTGGTTTTTACACAAACTTGGACTAAAGACGATTCTTACAAAGATTTCTGTGTTCCTGATTGTCTATGTGTTTCCACACTGCGCGTGGTGCTTCAGATCTTCGGATCAGTGATTTCATTTTGTAATAAGAAAGTTCTGTTTTAGTTCTCTCGTTGTTTTCAATCGACTGTTCTACCTCAAATTATGCGAAAGATTTATGGTCCTTTGCGCTTTGGCCACGGCGAATATCGCATCCGATGGAACGATGAGCTGTACGAGATATATGACGACATTGACATAGTTCAGCGAATTAAAAGACAGCGGCTACGCTGGCTAGGTCATGTTGTCCGGATGGATGAAAACACTCCAGCTCTGAAAGTATTCGACGCAGTACCTGCCGGGGGAAGCAGAGGAAGAGGAAGACCTCCACTCCGTTGGAAGGACCAAGTGGAGAAGGACCTGACTTCGCTTGGAATATCCAATTGGCGCTACGTAGCGAAAAGAAGAAACGACTGGCGCGCTGTTGTTAACTCGGCTATAATCGCGTAAGCGGTGTCTACGCCAATTAAGAAGAAGAATAAGTTCTACCTCAAATAGACGTGAGAACCATTTTTCTTTCTAATCTCTTGCTTTTTACTTATTGCATGATAAACAGTCTAAGAAAACCATGAGCTCCTTTCCAAAAGTATGGGCTTTGTCATCACGCACGAAATCCAGTATAATTGGTGCTAATTTCTTTACATCGGCATCCCGCAAAATAAAAATTTCGGGACTCTAAAAATTAACATCGTAAAAGAATTTAGGTGCGAAATTCTTTTTAAATTCTTACATTCTTAAATCCCGAAATTATATTTTCGGAATCCCGATAAAACGGAATGTAATAAAATTATATTACTTTCAAAGTATTAATTTTTGTATTGTGAAATTCTTATATTTTCGGGATCCCGATAAACCGGGACTTTCTTAACATCGGTATCCGGCAAAATAATATTTCGTGTTTTCGGGATTCTAAAAATTAACAGTGCAAACAAATTTAGGCAAAAAAACTAATTTAAAATTCTTTCATTCTGAAATCCCGAAATTATTTTTTTCGGGATCTCGATCAAACGAAATGTAAATAAAATGTATTCCTTTCAAAGTTTTTTGAATTTTTGCATTCTGAGATCCCAGGGATATACGAACATATTTTTTAATATTTTAGTAGAGATATTCACGTGATACCGATAACGCGGGATCTTAATTCTTAATATTTAACTTAAAATTGAATGACTCCATGTTTCCGCTTAATACACCTCTTCGTCTTAATGTAATGTACGCCTTAACCAAATAACGAATCAACCAACCAAAACGACCAAAGCACCAAATCGCTGGTGTCATCATTTACTAGAAAATGCAAAAATTCATATTTTCTCGCTAACTCATTGTTGTTGTTGTTGTTATTGTAATTTACATATGCATAATATACTTAGAGAATATGCATTTGCCACTGTATGCTAATGTTTGAGTAGATTTTTTCCGCAAACGTGCGCAAATTTCTGCTTCCTTTATCCGGTTTTGGCGGGTGCAAGCACACACGCTCACATACACACACATACAAGCAAATACATTTACATACACCGCTGCATTTCATTTGAATTTCCCTCGATAACTGCGGTTGCCTGAAATATCTAATGAAGTGAGTCCTTTGCGCAGAGTCCTTCACATCCTGCTCACACAACTCATCTCATCAGCGGCACATACATGCACACATACATATGTGCTTCGCCATTTACTTGTGTTTATATCTCGCGGGAATAAATCCATTTTGCAGTTTTCATATTTATCATTTTACAATTTTTTAGCTTTCTGCTTTTTTAGTTTTTTCCCTCCGTTTTTGCTTTTGGGCCATTTGAGAGCGTGTGGCGTGATTTCCCTGCGGAAATTTTCTTAAAAAATAATGAGGCTTCATTTTCATTTTACTCGAAAAGATATTATAAACGCATTTTGTTGTTGTTTTGCTTATGTGTTGCTTAAGTAGTTGCATATGAATAAGTAAATGTGCTTACTGTATCACTTACATCTATCTAACGGTAATGATGGTGAGCAAAGAGACAAAAAGACTTTCAAATGCAACTTTATCATATAAAAATTATTAAATGGCTTTAGATTCTTTGATGATTGTATATTAATATGAGAACTTTGAATAGCAGGAAAATTAGAAAATTTATTAAAAGCGGGTCCAAAGTCGTGAGAAACCTAATATTGAACTCGGACTTGTGTTTTAAGTAAATATCCCTTAATTTGAAATAGTCTATAATTATTTCATTGAGCTAAAAAATACCGGCAATAATATGAAGTATACATGATTAAGGCATTGTTTTGGACCTACTTATCTTTACCGAGTTCCGTTGAAGGCATGCTGTAGCCGTTAAGCCCTTCTTCACAACCTCTCTCCAGGGTCATGTGGTGTTATGCTTTTCTGCTGCCTTTCTTTCATTCGTAGTTCTTGCAGCGCTATTGCGGCCCACTCTTTCATTTTAGCCCACACCAACTCATTATGTTGTCGGACGTCATCCTTTTGTTTCGGTAGTGGCTGTGGTTATTTTTATTGCCTTTATTTGATACTAACGTCCACCAGTTTATAGGGTCGTGTTTAATTCTTGTCGAACTTCAAATGTGCGGACGAAATTTTAAGGTACTGATTAAGCGGGAACTAAGGTTGGTGGGGAGGAGCTTCTTGAGTCTAAATTCAAAAATGTTAATGGGGTTAAGTCTCAAAACTTACACCGGTGATCATTACAGTATACAAGATGTAAGCTAAACTCATCTTCATAATTTTTGAAACCACACCAGATTTATCCAGCAAAATGAACAAATTATAACTTTTTCACTACCGAAATTAGTTAGGTTAGGTTAATCTGGTAGGCCAATGAGCAACGCAGAGACTACTTTGTGTGTATATTGCGATAGCAGTTAGTAGGAACATAAGGAGTAGTCACCCTTTAGGATGTTTTCGCTTGACGCAAATTTTAACAAACCTTGTGGCCTCACTGTCGATACCTCCTCCATTGTATCATAACGTGAGGACCCCAGTTGCTTACAGCATAGTCTTGTCTAAGCGGGTCAAGTGCACAAGAGATGTTTCATTGTTTCTTTGGTGCCTTGCTCGAGATATTTCCTGTAGTCTTCTCGATCTGTCAGCACCATCTTGCGGACTTGTATCGCCAACAGACAGTGACCAGTTAGTACTCCGATCTTGTGCCCACAGTCACTTCTATGGAGTGCCAATATGAATTTTGTGTACTTCCAATTTACTTGACTTTTTTAGTTTTGCACCCAGGTTGCTCGTTCCATCAGGTTTTGATTTTCTACACAATGCTTGTGTTCATATGGGTTTCCTAATGTTGATCACGTTTTCGGGTGTTAGCTGTACACCATTCTTGGCATCATTGGTGATCATTACAGTGTACAAACTTGCTTGGCGTAAGAGGTCCGCTGCGTGGCTGTCGCAATAGCAAAGACCTCAGCACCAATCCGGCAAATTAAATCGTCCATTATTTTTTTCGAGTCATCCGTATAAATGTTTAGGGTATTCCGCATAGCTACCTCTACGTCAATTTATTCTATTTTTATATCTTTACTTTGAACTGCCTTTCCCAGTTGAAAAGTGGGATCATGTACATAGTCGGTGTTTGCTAAACCGCCATTACCCACCTTGCGATGCCCAATTCTAGACTGTATTGAAAGTGATTCATATTATTATTGGTCACAGAAAGTTCCGAGTCAATATTTGAGCCAAGAAATGTTTGACAGACCTTTCTGATATTAAGATCTTTGCTGAGAGTTTCGTTTCACAGTTTGAGGCAAGGGCTACAACAGTTCTTGCAGATTCGAAGAGCTTTGACTCAGTCTTTCAGATTCAGAAAACTTTTGATAGAACTTTCGATACAGCCTTTAGTGAAAGCTAATACCGATATATTTTACTTCCAAAATCACTGCGCTGAGTACTGCCCGCGGTAATGACATCCAATACTTTCAGTATGGGTCTGCCAGAGAAGTAATAATTTAAATTATTCAAAAATTCTGTGACTAAATGAATTTTAATTAATTTAGCCAATAAAAGACTACGACCCGCCAACGCGCCATCATAAACCACACACAGTTGCTGTCGGCGTTACGCTGTTCAAGCACTTTACTTACAAGAGCCGCTGCTAAAAGCCAAGAAATCAAATTCCACTCAGAGCAAGAAAAATCTTACTAATGAAGGGATAATTATGACAAGGCAAAATGTCAAGGATCACAAGGCGCACAAACAAAGCCAGCCGGAGAGCTGGTGTGAGACGAAATACCCAACTACACAGTTATGCTACGATTTGATGTTACAATAGCACTCTCCAAAGCGCAGAGAAATGTCTTGAAGAGCAACTGTTGTAAAGCTGTGTAAAGAATTAGACGCATTAAGGATAATCGAAATTAAGGAATCATCAGCCAGCGCAGCGTGGTACGAATGGCCGCTGCCGCCACTTATGCCTCCACAAGTATAAACGACGACCGAGTCGAGTGGTTGACTACAGCTACAAGGCAGAGCGAGTGCGCGTCGGCAGCTGCGCATAAGTGAGAGTGAGAGCGCGCACAACAAATGCATTTAATGAGAAGGGAGGGGCATGAGCGCTGCGAAAATAAAAATGCTGCTGGAAAAAATGGCAAGTGAACAAAAGAAAAGTCGAAATACAAATACAAATACAAAAATACAGAAACAAACACAGCTGTCGTTGAAAAGCAGTCAACAATAACAAAAACAACAACAACGAGCTTGAGCTCACTGTGTGTGTTAACGAAGTGTATGAGGGTTGTTTGCTCTTGGCATTTGCTGCACTTTAACTGCAGGTAAATCTCGCAATCAGTGTGAAGAACACAACAACAAAAAAACTGCAAAGAAATGCTATGTGTGTGAAAGAGCGCGAGCTTGCCTGTAGTACGAATAAGCAACGAACGAGTGTGTGTGTATGTTGCGCTTGCAATGGCGTGGGTGGCCTACTTGGTTGGTTGACATACTTGTTTGTACATGCACACATACACATACTCACACATATTTCATGCAGTGTGCCTGTTGTTTAGTGGTTGGTTGATTTGTTTTGACTTTTTTCGCTCTTCTCTAGTGGCTGTTAGTTTGGAATGGTTGGCCTGTGACATAAAAGCTGATTTTGTTGATGCTTTGCGGTTTATTTGTTATTTTCTTTTTTTAATCTCCTTATAGTTTTTTCTGCAATTTAGAATTTCATTTAATTTTTAATGATATTTGATTTGTTGTTAATGAGACCGAACAATACTTATAAATTGTATGATGGATTTTGTTAAGGCAAAGCATTGAATAATTTATAGTAGCTGAGGTTAAGCACTTGCTGAAGCATCTGCGGATTTATAAACAGATTTTTCAATAATCACTTGTTCTGACAGCATTTTTTGCAGATATACATACATATATTTTAATACAACATATTTTAAGGCATGAGTTCTGGCTCAGAGGTGCTTAAATAAAAACTAAGATTTAAAAAGTAATAAAAGGAGGAAGGGCTAAGTTCAGGTTTAACCTTACTTTTTATTCTCACTCAATTTGAAAGGTTTATTCTTCTTTACTGGCTTAGAAACCACTTACGTGGTTATGGTCGAGTTTACAACAGCGCGCAACTCGCGCTTCCTTTTCGATGTTTGGCACAAGTTGGAGATTCCAAGCATAGCCAGGTTCTTCTCTTTCTTGTCTTTCCAACGTATTGGAGGTTTGCTTCTGCTTTCCCCGGCGGGTTCTGCATTGACTACTTTCAGAGCTGGAGTGTTTTCGTCCATTCGAACGGCATGGCCTAGCCAGCGTAGCCGGTGTCTTTTAATTCATTGAACAATGGCAATGTCGTCGTATATCTCATACAGCTCATCGTTTGTGCGGTATTCACCGTTGCCAATGCGCAAGGAATCATAAATCTTTCGCAGCACCTTTCTCTTGACAACTCGTAACGTCGACTCATCAGATGTTGTCATCGGCCATGCCTCTGCACAATATAGTAGGACGGATATGATGAGTGACTTGTAGAATTTGTTGTTCGAAGAGGGAGGACTTTACTTCTCAATTATCTACTCAGTACGAAGTAGCACCTATTGGCAAGAGTTATTCTGCGTTGGATTTCGAGGCTAACATTGTTGTTGCTGTTAATGATGGTGCCAATATAGACGAAAGTCGAAGTTATGACTCTCAACAGTGACGATTGTTTGGTTAATGACAGGAGATATTTCATCTTGCTCTCGTTCAATACCAGACCCATTTGCTTCGCTTCCTTATCCAGTCTAGAAAAAGCAGAACTAACTGCGCGGTTGTTTAGGCCAATTATGTCAATATTATCGGCGTACGTCAGCAGCTGTACACCCTTATATTACCTTCTCTATTTAGCTCTGCAGCTCGAATTATTTTGTCCAGCAGCACGATAGGGAGTCGCCTTGTCTGAAACCTCATTTTGTATCGAACGGCTCTTACACCGAATATATGTATATATAACAAAAATCTCTTTACAAAATGTCTCAATAATATTTGAACCGGTTTATTGCTAACGTCTTCAACGAATAACGTGCTTTTACAGTAGCGTGGTACTATTTTTCCTACTTTTTTTGTCCAATACTGTATCTATACTTCTATGCCCCAGGAATAAAAACTGCCACATTTGCACATTGCCAAGATAACGAGGATAATAATTGCGCGTCGCACAATTATGGCCGTAGCTGAGCTCAAATACTTAATACATATGTATCTACATATAGTATAGTCTCATAAGAGTATGCACAATTATATATAAGTATGTATGTGTTTGTGCATACTTTCTATCATATATGTATGTATGTATGTGCGTATATTGATATTGCTACAATTATAGAAAAAATATCGCGCACCCAACTCATCATGCATGCGACCATTCAATCAGTCAGTCATATATCTACATAAATAAAGCTGTGCATACTCACATAGTAAATATGTATATACGTACACATATACGCACATGTAAAGAAACTCACAATAAATACTGCCATTATTCCCACATTGCAGCTGTTCCACTCGGTGCGTTCTAAATACGAGTACTTGCTTGCTTTTGTTGTTGCAATATGAATTTCCTACCACCACGAGCATGAACTCCCCTCAGCTGATTTATTATTGCGACGATGATGATTATTATTATGATTGCTTGAGTGGGAAAAAGTGAAAAAATGGAAATCAGACCGCCATTAAAAATCAACATCAGCACACTCACACTCACATACACACACAAACATACATACCCAAGCTTATCGCGGCGCTTACGCCCTACCCACCACCGCATAACTATGCTGCTTAACGTTGTTGGCTTCATTTGCGTGTCGCATCCTCACGCTTGCAGCGGTGCTGATTTTATACGCTTGCAAAATGTTGCAGAAAGCAGAAAAGCAAAAAATGGAAAAATAAAAGCGCGTACAAAGTTAAATAAAAATCACTCGCTTCCTTGCATTGTGTGCCACAAAAGTTTCTATGCAAATCTTTTGTATTCTTTTTTTTGTAATTTTACAATTTCTACTCCTTTCTTTTTTTTCAACTTTGCTTTCATAGCAAATCAGCACTTGCAAAAAAGTCTAAATAATAATAGTAGCAAATCGCATTGTAAGCATTTGAAGACTGCTTCGGCGGGTGGTCAGGTCGAGGGGGTTTTTCGAACTGGCGCAAAGCCGTAAATATGAAAAGAGGAAAATTATGCATATCCTTTTGTGTACGACTGTAGCAAAGCGCATAATAAGGCATACAAATTGTTCCCTAAGAATGAAAAAAAATATTTTTGTAGAATTTCTAAGGTAAAGCTTAGTAACTAGTCGCTGATTCTGTGAGTAGAGGAAAAATATTTTTCTTCACATTCTAACTTTGATGCAACTAGTACATATGATATTCATATATGTATATGTAGGTAGACAATTTTTAGAATTGTAACATTTTTTACGATTTTTTTTTAATATTTTCCTCCGAGTTTCTTATTTACTTATAAAAATTTTGAACACAAAAAAAAACGTATGGAAGACGTTGAAACACTTTTTAAATGAAATTTTAACCTTCGAAAAAATTCTAAAATTAATAAAAACAAAATTTGCTGCAAAAATTATAAATTTATGTATTTATTTTTCGAAATGTTTTTTAGACTTTTTAATTTTTTTTTTCAATTTTTATTTTTCGAAATTTCTTTTTTTTAATTTGTTTTCCGTATGGAATACTTACCTTCTAAATTCGACTACAACATTTTTAATAAATATCCTTTCTAATATTAAAAAAAAAAATTTGCTGCAAAAATTATAAATTTATTTATCATTTATAGTGAAATTATTTGAAATAGAAAATCATTCATTCCCACGGCAGTAGAGTATGCGTAACCGGAACGGACCGGTATTTTTAACTAATAACAGCCAACTCGGCGTTATTTCTCAAAATTATTAAAGAGTTCTGATGAAACAGAAACAACAAACGCAAAGGTCACGTTAATAGTAAGCACCATTGTCAAGCTGGACACATCTCCATACTAAAATGTACTATGTACGTGTTTGGTTCGTCGTTTACAAAACAAACCCATCTTTACATCCATACTCTTTATATTCAGCTTTACCTACCTAGATTTATTGGACGAAGAGGTGACACTCAACGAGAAAACCGTAATTTTCTTGGTTTTTATGAAACACAATTCTGATCTCTTAGTAGATCTCGGTGCAATATTTGAAATAAAGAAACGACACATGGTCTGTGGTCTCGAACAAAATCGCTCAGGCTGCTAGGGAGTAAATCTAAAATGCAGTGCTTGGAATCTGAAATGATATTCTGAGGAAGTTTGAGAAAATAGTAGATTACAACAATGGACTTTTCTAATCGGAGAAATCTAGATGGTTCAGCGATCGTGTATTATTGTAAAGCTTAGATCGTGCCATAAGAATTCCGATCAATTATTGAAACCACGGATTCCTGTGTGCTACTCAATCTAACCAAAATGCTTTTCTAACTTTTTTTTATTAAAATGTTATTTTTGAAGTAATATAACACAGGTATGATTCAGGTACAATTTCAGTCTTAAGGTTTTGTGATTACTCGATCCGACTTTTAAGAGTTTTAATCTTCTTCTCCTTCTTTCGCACAACAACCGTAGGTTGTTCCGGGTCGAGAACACGAAACTTCTTTCTCTAATTGCCGCTGTCCTTTGCATCCATTGGATGCGTGGGCGCCCTTGCTTCCGTTGTCCACCCATAGAACTCGCTGTAGCATCATCTTCCATGCGAAGGTTATGGCCTAACCAGCACATTCGTTGGATTTTTATGCGCTTAACTATATCCATGTCGCCGAATAGCTCATACAGTTCGTGGTTACATCTTCTTCGATACTCATCGCTCACACGGACGGTTCCAACGATCTAGCGATGAACAAGTCTCTCGAATGATCTAAGTGTTTTCTCAACTGGGGTCGTCATCGTGATAGAGAATCAACCCTGGCTAGAACCTCATTTGGTATCAAACGGCTCGTTGAGGTCCTTACCGATTTTAATGGAGATGGTCTTAATCCAAGAGCTTAAAAGCTGAATGCGACATTCTTTTGTAAATCATCTGATTTCTGGAATTTTTCAGTCTACAAATCCTTCCATTACTTTTATAACAAAAAGTTGTCAGATAAATTGTGGATCAGTGTTATTGTCAATCTTCTAGAGATTTTCTGGATTCAAGACATTTTCTGTCGACAAAATCTTTTCATTATCACCCTGTCTAAATTCTCAATTGGTTTCGAATGGCTTCCTGATTTTAATGGATTTTTAGACAAAATCTTTCCATTACTGGGTCACAAAGTGTCAGTATTTTTGTTGGAATGTTATTTTAATAATTCTTCTGAAGATTTTCTACTCTCACGAACTTTTCTGTCGAAGTCTTCCATTGTCATTATCCCAAATCCCAGAGATTTTCTGTGTGTTATTTTTTGGTTTCTAGACATTATCATATCTCGGAGTTTACGGCTTCAAAGCTTTAAAATCCTTTCTATTCTCCCACTTAGGTACGTTACTAACAACTGCAAATGTTCCTTGGAGCATCATAAACATTATTTAGCAAAGCAAACTTATACAATTCATATCAAGTACCGTTAACTCGAATGATTCGCAAATCAATTAGAAACGGTAAAAGGGGTTGCCATTGTTTTGTGCACATAAAAGTGAGGGAAAATGAAAAATGAGTGATTTTTTCTAATTAAAATGTTTTAAGAAAATTGCTAAATAATCTGTGGCGCAAAGAAAAACGCTCAAAAAAGAAATTGTAAATGCTTTTTATATACTTTTTTTTCAACATGCATTGCATCCAATCAAATCTAATGTCGCATAACTCGCGCTAAATTCGTTCGAATTGAATTCCATCAGCGAATCACTCAGCCATACAACCCACACTCAATCAGCCAGTCAACCAAACCAATCAACTAACTCAGCAATCAAAGCAACCAAGCACAAGCAGTTATTCAGCAACTCATTTAGTTAAACGAGTTTAATGAATAACACAACTACACGAAAGGATAATGTTAGGCAAGGATACGCTCACATATTAATATGCGGTTTTGGCATACACTTGAAGAAGTCTATATGCCCCGGGGTGCTGTGTGAAGAGTGTGTAAGTGCATGCACGCGTAACTGTAATATATTACAGAAAATCGGAAAATTAAAAATATGCATTTTTTTAGCAAAGCGAGGGAAGAGTGTGGGACAATAGACTGTAAAAAAATTTAAAAAATGCAAAAAAATACATAAATTGCAAAAAAAAATATTGAAAAAAAAAACAAAAATATAACGCAAATTTTAACTGAAAATATAACGGCAAATATACTTATGGCCTCGCTACTCTTAACTCATGCAGCAAATTTATTGCTCTCTGCGTTTGTGTGTGTCTTTGCTGCCTTGCTTGTTGCATGCTTGATGAGTTGACGAGGTTTTCCAGGATATTAAACGTTACGTTAATGAGGACGATTATGTCGATGAATTTCCACTGATGTTGACGTTGATTATAATGGCTGCAAACGGGCGGTGTGGCGGGTGTGGGTGTGGTGTAAATCGGCAACTGGCATTCAGCTAACAGCCAACCAACTGCCTGACTTGCTGACGCACCAACCAGCGCGCGTACACCTGCCAGCCAAACAACCATCCATCCATCCATCACCACGTCCTGCGTACTCCGTCCGCCGTCCGTGCATTCGTTCCCACATTTCATTGCGCTGTTTAGCCTCGTTTACCTCGTTTTAGTGATGAGTTCAGTTGGTTGATTTGCGAGATTTGCGAATGAGCAGGTCGTTAGGGATTCCGTTTTTCGTTTGCTGTTGTCATTGTTGTTGCTGCGATATCGTCCAACGGCGTCGTTGACTGCCTGCTGCTAACGCTGATGACTACTTCACTTAATGCAAATTTCAAATTGAGTGTTGCCTAAAGCATTTTATTTTGTTCTCATTCTCAATGCCTTGCACCGCGGACTCGTCCCATTCCACCGTAATATTATGCGCCCACTCGTAAGCCGTTACTTTTTCTAAAAACGCGCGTAGGTAACTCCGTGCACCAGCGCCCAGCAATCGCATTCGCTATTACGCCATTTTTGCAACATTTCCCCACGTCCATACGCTTTGCTTGGCGCATCCGCTTTCCTATTCAGGCCGCCAGCTATCGGCTCATTGTGTAGCCTCATTTTGTAAGCCATTGTCAGCCCCCCGCGCTGGTGCTGTTGGTGCACCTGCTTAATTTTTTTGTAGTGCGGTATAATGAATCAGTTGAAGCACTCGACGCTGTTACCGATATGCACGTGTTTGTGGTGCTTGAGTTGAAGGACTCTACTGCTGGGCGGACGAGGTTTTTATGCGTAACTTTTGCGTCCTCTACTTTTGAAGTGTTGGTATTCGGAATTAATGCGCGACTTAACGATGCATTTTGCATAATGCATTAAATATGGTATAGATACTTAGTAATATGTATAATGTGTACTTGAACTAAGTGCGCGTGGCTAAATCGGATGTGTCGAAGTTAAAATGGTGTGGGAAACCGAAGACATGACTTAGCTGTGAAGGCTTGATATCAAAAAGTATGAACAAAACCTCTATAACAGATTTTACGAAGATTAGAAAATACTTGTGTCTTGGAAGAAGACATCTGAGGTTCCCTAGGGCTGAGGTAGAACACCACAGGAATCTCTCAGAAATAACTTTCGGTCCCTACGAGTGCTGTAGTGGAATAAGGAAGCGCTCGTATAACAGTAGGACCACGTTCAAAACTAGAACTTCAGAGAATGGCAAATAACTGGACGGAAAACCTAATGGAACATATGTATATGACATTGAGAATTGCGACAGGATAAAGTACCGCACGAGAGTTCGAAAGAAGAATAACTTTCGGTTCCCGGTTCCTTCGAGTGCTGTAGTGAAATAGGGAAGCACTCATGTAACAGGAGAAATAAGTTTAGTACTAAAACCTCAAAGCATCGCAGATAATTAAACGGAACAAATACTAGGACCTATACGACATTGAGAGTTGGGACAGGACAAAGAAGCTCACGAGAATGTGGAAGAAGCTTGTTTCGACCCAAACCGCTGAGATCTCGAAAGCTGCGACATAAATCTCTTCTCATAAAGCTTTTAAGGCTTTGAAAAAGGTTCCGAATATCAATTTTGTGTTGATATTTTGTAGAAGTGCCTTTTATTACAGTATTTTAAAGCCTTTACCGTTGTATTATGCCATTTTAAAGACATATAATATCTATCTTAACCCTAAACGTGCCTTGTAAGTCGATTCGACTAACAATCATCGTGTTTTGCAAACAGGGGTCAAATAGCGAAGCCCGTCCAAGGTTAATAAGAACCGTAGTTTCATTCGCAGCAAACAGTTTCAACTCCATGAGTAGGACTTGTTAACTAAGATTACTCCAGCAATACCTTCGGACATCGAAGAAATTGCTTGTAGCCTCAGTTAAGACCTTCTAAGGTTATTAAATAGTTAAGAGGTCTTACATCAAGCCATCTCATTCCTGAGTTTCCTAAAAGTCAAGTACGAAGTGAAATACTATTAAAAATAATTCTATTTAAGTTAGTGCGGTCGATACTTCGACTAAATGAAGTTTGGGAACGATGTCACGTCTTAATAGGCGCATATTTCCATCCATTTTGCTCTAAAGTTGTTTTTGTAAAGGCCGTATCACATCTTAGACCTCAATACGCTTTGCTT
This sequence comes from Bactrocera neohumeralis, assembly GCF_024586455.1. Taxonomy (NCBI): domain Eukaryota; kingdom Metazoa; phylum Arthropoda; class Insecta; order Diptera; family Tephritidae; genus Bactrocera; species Bactrocera neohumeralis. The sequence continues at coordinate 69,435,088 of NC_065922.1, forward strand.
TACCATAGTGTCATCTGAACGTTATATCTCTTCGTTAACAAGCCTCAGTCAGAACTGATGTTCCTAGAATCGAAAATGTACTGAGAGATATCGCTGAGCTAACAGAAATAGGTTAGTAAAAAATTTAAGCTTCCTGCAGATGAACGGATGAACCGATATAAAAAAAAACGGGAAGCACAATCAGCATTTTAGACATTCAGTTACAGTTTTCGCCCTTCTATTATTGAACCGAACAGTATCGAATCAATACTGCTAGGCGTGCTCAAAAATTCAATCCACGCAAAGATTTTCGTTCCTTGGGGTGCCTGTCTTGTAGGCAGACATTTCTGTTGGTCATTTTCGGGAAGCCTTGCTTTGTACTGCAAACAAACTTTGAATCTCTTACTCAAATGGATACATCTAACGGATAGCTTCCGTCCATAAGAACTTGAAATTATCCATCTTCTAACAGCATTCAACAGCAACTCATTGGAACACTAATCAAGTGTATTCTTTTTTTTGGACCATCGTCCAACCAATCTCAACAACAACACCAACTTCAAACGAATTACATTTTTCGCATCACATTGCCATATTTCTAAATTCATTCAAAAAGACAAATCGAAATTTGCTCAATAAGCGTAAATTTTCATTTGCATGAAAATCGCAATCATTGCTCGGACGTCCATAGAAAGTGCACAAACTGGAAATAAGTATTTGAAAAGATGAATTGATAATTTACCTCGCTTTGAGCGCTATTCAAAAAGAAAAAGTGAGAAAAAAATGTGAAAGAAAAAATATAATTCGTCTGATAAATATGCAAGAAAGTGTATAAATGAGATATGAATAGCAATTTTCACGAAATCAGCAAATAAGATATTAATTCATTCATATAAATGCCCAGTCAGGCCAACAAGAAAGCTGTAATGACAGTTATGGAAGATGGCAAATGGGAAAATAGTAGAAGAAAAAATATAAGAAATTGCGTGCGAAAGACTTCGCCATTGAATCTCTGAAAATAATGAAGTTGAGAAGCTAAGCTGTAATGGTAGAGTCGACTTCTTTTCGGAGACTTAAGCAATAGCTAAGATTATTGTAATGATATACTCAGCTTTTGCTCAAAGACTCCATCCTAACACAATAATAAAGCGCCCGGAAACTTTAGTTGTTGTTGTTGTTGTTGTAGCGGAAGAATTCTGTCGAGTGGAAAGTCTTTGACTTTGGTTCGATTCCGGTTCCGTAGACCCGACTGTCGTGGGAACGGGTCCAAAACATTATTTTCTACGACGCTCATTGTAGTGCTACTAATCAGCGACCTCAGAGCTCTTTGAAAACCATCTTCTAATGGCTGTTGGCTATCTAAGAAAGTAGTTTTTGTGCAGTTAGAGTTCAGTTTTTGCTCCTACATTCCAACGAATAGGCGTTCAAGCCAGTACGGTTATAGAAAAATCGCTGGTTCACTCGAATAATCCAGTTTACTATCAAGCAATGCCTTAAATATTTTCTTTTGATACTTTTGAGAAGTTTTCAGAAGAGTGTAAATGACTGAGAGCCACGGAACTCTGTCTCAGCTGATTCGAATTAGTTGACAGATCAGTTTGGCTCATCTCCATAGCTTTATACACAAAAAACTCCTTTTTTTTCATATCTCCTGGAGCGCAGACATTCAGACCTTCCGCTGAGCTGGTGGGAATAGAAGCTAATTTGTATTGGCTTCAAGGCGCTTTGTAGACTTATAAGATCTGTTTACAGAAGTTATGTTTTTTGGCTTCACAAGGCGCTGTATGTATATAGCAGTCCAAGTGTGGTTATCAGTGTGCGTAACCTGTTCTTTGTTAATTCTCTTTCTATGGAATTAGTCTACTTTAAAATAATAGGTCTGCTTGTATTTATGTATATACAGAACCTGATGAAATTCTTCAACCCGTTGAAAAAATTTCTTGAAACACAACGATTGGTTAGTGATTGTTTGGGTCTAGGCTTACGGACTATAGATGCTTAAAGTCAAAGGAATGCCCGCTATTTAATGAAAATCTTAGCTTCGATGATAGAAAAGTAATATCAACTATAGAGAGAGCACTTCGATTTCTGTGGGTCCTTTAAACTCTATGTGGATTCTCCATTTGGTCTAATCAGAGCTTCTGATTAAATTCTCGCCAACTGTGGAAAAACATTTGATTGCTCTGATCGGTTTAATAGGACTTTGTGTCGTCTTTTGATTATGTTTGGACTTTGTTTGAAATTTTACTCAGATCACGATCTTCAAAAAAAACTAAAAGAAAGGCATGAATATTCTAATGGAACTAAACCGTTTTCTGAGTTAATAGCCTTATATTAATGTATAGATCAGTCTGAGGCTCGAAAAATAGTACCCGTGAATTGAAGACAACTTTTATCTCTCCTAAAAAGAAATGAAAAACAAATTTACCCGAGAGAATTAATATAAAGTACTCAGACCTAAAGTTCCAAAGCTTTGATGCTTGTATGTCAAAATTTTTTTATAACTCTCCTTATATAAAAAAGATATTACAAAAGCCTCTAAGAATATAGCACTCTTTGAAAAAGGAGATATTAAACGAGAACCAACTTCAAGGACGACGCATGTTTACCTCCCTGTAAAGTGCCTTTCAGCCACAAGCACAAATAAACCCAATTGCAAATAAATCACTTGAGGCAGCCCACCAAAATGGAATGTCCACATAATAACCAGCTTCCAAGTGGCGCCACTCACGCAAATTGGGGTTTGTTGGCAAGCACATAACCTTACGTTTGTTATGTAAGATTGTGTATGTTCAGTCGGTGCGTGAGTGATTTGTTGGCAAACACCGAAGCCCTCAAGCATTGGCAGTGCAGAGCACGTAAACAAAGCTTACGACTTCAAGTAACAAAATATTCTTGTGGCGATTCGAAAAGACGCAGAAGCAGATATTGTTGTAAACATGGCACTTATCGAAAATGCCCACTTGGGGTTGCTGTTATTGACAGCTTTGGCGCCAGCGGTTATGTGGACATGTTATACTAGTACAGGCCAAAATGTGTGGACTGCAAACAACAGCCAAATACCTCTATGGTGAAGAATTATTTTTTTCAATTTAATTTGCCGATACCATTTTCTGGCTCAACATACTAACTGTAATTGTTCGTTGCTGCGTGGGCGTGTTTAGCTTCATATATTAAATTGAGATATCTCGTTTCGTCCAACCACAATTAGTAAATTGAATAGTTATTTGCTACGTAATTTGCACAGAGGCTCGGAACGCAGTGTTTGTGGCGGCGCTAGACGTATTTAATTTGCTTAAGTACGCCGTTTAAATTATTGTGTTTCCTAGACTTTTAGGGGTGAGCTAAGGTAGCAAGAAGAGCTCAGTTTGGCGACTATTTCAGTTTTTATTGGTATCTAAATAATCTGAACCTATAAGAGCCAAGTAGTGAAATAGATGTAGTCCAGTGCCACAAAGTTCGTTGGGTTCTAACATGGTAGGAAGTTGCGAGAAAGTTTTTAGAGACCTCAGTGCAACAGATTACTTTTCGCCGACAGAAAAATCATTATTTTTAAATACTTATTTTTTTTTAATATTTAAGGAACCTTTACTTCAATATATGCAAAGGACCTATCCCGAAGAAGCGTATTTGGGGTCGAAATGAGACAGTTGCTCTATGTTGCTTTCTATAAAAGCAATGCCTCCGACCAACTCTGCTCGCGACAGACCGTTCTAAATAACTGGAAGGGCCCCGTATTTTATCCGGTCCGATGTTCTTAGAAGCAACCTCAGGATAGATTAAGTTCGATATCAGATCCAAAGATCGCATTTGTACTAATTGGTACGCAAATAAAATCTTCCTGTTTTTTTTTTTTTAATAAAAATGCAATTTTATTGCAAGAAAATTGTTACAAATGAATTATTCGTAGTATTGTCCATCGCTAGTCAAAACTTTTTCCCATATTCCGTTGTGCCATCGAACGAAATAAATGTCAATGTGAGACCGAACGTTTTCATGCATCAGCATCATTTTTTCGGGCCTCCCCTAGTATTGAGGTCATAAAGAACCCAAGCTTCTTGTTTGCGAATTATTTCCAGCGCATGTAGTCGCTTTGAAATGACTTGGCAGGGGCTCCCAATGCTGAAGCAAGCTCTTCTTGCACTCATCGAGCAGCAACTACAATTCACCGTCTTCGATGGTTTTTGCCCTTCCTTCACTTATCAAAATCGCCGTCTTCGAAGCGAAGCCAACCACGGCACGCTGATGCACCTGTGGCAGGAATTCCGTAAACCAAACCAAATTGGCGTGTTACCTATTTTAGGTTGGTTAATCTGGTAGGACAATAAGCCATCCTTTATGACACTGCGTTCTCATTTTCGTTACCTTTTCCAGTGTATCATATCGCGGAGAGCCCAGATGCTTACAGCGTAGTTTTGCCAATGTGAGACAAGTGCACAAGAGATGCACCATGGTTTCCCTGGTGCCTTGCTCTAGGCATTTCCTGCAGTCTTCTCGATCTGTCAGCCAGTGACCAGTTAGCATTCCCATCATGTTCCTACAGTCTCCTCTATCGAGTGCCAATAGGAATTTTGTGTACTTACAATCTAACGTTTTGCACATGACTTTTGCAGTTTTGGTTTTTGCCATGCTTCTATCAAGATCGGCATATAGACAATGTATGGGTTTCCCAATGTTAATCACGTCTTCGGATGTTAGCCGTACACCATTCTTGACAATCTCGTCGACCTAGCACTCAGTAGAAGTGAAGTTGCTTACTTCTGGCAACATTTTCCCCTGCTGCCCTGCTTCCCAAGACTTTTCTGGCCGATATGCGATACGAGGTTACTGCCTTGCTTGCTGCTTCATTGTCAAGGTAGATGTTGACTCTGAATTTGCCTGCAGGTTCATTAGAGGCCAGCTCTGCGGCTTTCCCAATAGCAAAGACCTCAGCTTAAAATATACCACAGTGGTCTGTCAAGTAAAAGGTTGCCTTATGCCTAACTCTGCACATTATATTCCAGCACCAACTTTATCGTCCATTTCGAGCCATATATGTAGATGTTTAGAGTTTTGCGCGTAGCTAACATACCTTTCCGCCCACCATTACCCACCGAGCTATGACCGAAGGTTCCACATGTAAATTCTTCTGCAGCCAGTAGTCGTAATGCCGATTTTGCTGCGCAGTTTTTAGCGAAGTGGTCTTTAGTTGGCAGGTTTAGTACCACTTCAAGAGGCGCTGTTGGAATTGTTCTTACAGCTCCCGTTCTGCACAGCAAAGCGAGACTCTGAACCCTTTCCCCTAGCTTCCGGTAGGTGGATTTCCGTACGCCTGTACACCATACTACTGTACCGTAGAGCAGAATTGGTCTAACTGTGTCTGTACCTATTTTAGTTAAACAGTTCAAGTTTAAGACATTTTTAACCTGGTACTGTCAAATTTAAAAGTTGTTGATCATTTTTTGCCGATAAAATTTTGATAATCGGCAAGCTTTTGGAAAACTAGACATCGGTATTCTTGCTTTTAGTACAATTTGCACGAATTTTTGACCGAATTGGAGTTTTTAAATACCATTTTAAATCTTTAGTGGTATTTTTCTGCGAAGATCTGAAACTGCAGAATCACCAAAACAGTTAAAGTTTAAGAGCCTGGACGGTCAACAACAAGTTAGAGACATTTTTTGAGAATTTTGATAATCGGCATATTAGTTTATTGAGTAAGGGCAGGACAAGGTTCGGCTCTTTTGAGACAAATATGTGTTCCGATCTTTAATTTAATTTACTAAAAAATGCACAAGTCACAAAAAAAAATCACTTTACTAAACAGCTGTCAAATGTAGAATTTCCACAGTGTTGCATTTATCAACTCTAAACCTTTCTCCAACTTTTGCAATGACATTTACATTTGAATTTAATATTTGAAAGTGTGAAAATAACGCATGCATATGTAAATGTCAAAAACTTCAGTTGACATTTCACTTCTGTCATTTGCAGTGCGTGGCATCAACAAATACATGGCAGAAAAACTTGCAAAGCACACAAAAATGCAATTTCTAAACAAACTTTTGAAAAATCAAGTAATACCATATTCTAAACATATGTGCGTGTGTACCGTTGGTGAAGTGCAAATGTAAGTTTTGACATTTCGACGTGCACAATGCAATTCGATTACGTGTCGCAGCCTCCGCTCAGCTGTTGTGACAGTTTTATTGAAGTTTATTTACGTTCGTTCGCTCCCCACGCACTCGATTGCGTTTGTTGTGCGCCGAGCATTGAAATTTCGTGAATTGCAAATTGAAATGCAATTTCAGCGTGCATACGCATTGCATATTTTTCAATTTTGCGCCATGGCAGATATTGTAATGGTAGTAAAAGTAGAGAAATTAGAAGTAGAAATAAAATTGTAAAACTTTTTAAGTTACTTTCAAGTATGTGCTCAACAGTGCAATTTCGTATAGTTGAGTGCAAACGGAGTTTCTTGTGACAGAAGCTAAACTGTTTGAAAGGTTAAGTTGCAAATACTATTTGCAATTTGTATGAAGCGTAAAAGTTTCGAAAATGGTGGTAACTTAATTCGAGTAAGTTGATGAGTGGGCACACAATCGACCAGATCTAAACTCCAATTAAGGGGTCGCCTTCTAGACTGAACTCTATACTTGAATTTGGACAGTGATTAGAATTTGCAGTATAAAGGTTTCCGTAGAACGCTAGGTTGGTATTACCGGTATTCAGCCAACTGAGTGTTGTAGAGTGACACTCCGCAGAAATGGTTGGAGTAAGAGGGCTGAGATATCTACATTCGAATTATCCGGCTGTGTCCGGCTCCTGAACACTACACTGGATTTGAAATTTGCAATGATTAGGACTCACTATTTTAGTATTTGCGTAGAGCCCTGCGTAGTGACAGCGGTATTCTGTCTCCTGAGTGTGGTAAGGTGACAAACTGCGGAAATGGCTGGCCGGCTATTGTCAAAACTATCTCCGTTCTGTAAAACATATAAGCAGGCCTTAGCGAACATTTACCAGATTTATCGGGTAGGAACCTCCATAAATCTGTTGAAACTGATGTGAATAGAGTTGTCATATGTCAAACCTGAAGTCATCTGAGGAACATGCAGCTCGCTCAAATGTGACAAAAAAGTGACCGAAGATCATAGGGTAAGACCGGAAATCGCTAAACTCGCCAGTTCAAGGGAACCCTGCAGTCTTCTTGAAGATGATCAAGGAGAGCCCTGGTCCCACTATTTTTCTGTATCCACTAATAATAATCAATAATCTATGGTGTATTCGTTTGGTAAAGCTTGAAAAGGCCATTCTTTTTAAAAAGCTTGAACTTGCAGCTTTTATGGGCATCTCCAGTGTTGAATCATTGTGTCACAAAGGTCACTCATGGCAGTTTTTACTCTACTCACATACCGATGGGCTATGTGGAAGGGGAGAAGCATTGGAGCAGAGGCACAATGAGCTTTATCACGAATGGATCGAAGCTAGGAAAAGATGTTGGAAGTGGAGTTTTCTGTATGGAGCTCTCCGCCAATCTTAGTTTTAGGATACCGGACCACTGCGCTGTGTTTTGGCAAAAGTGGCTGCTATTAAGGTGGCGGTAGACCTACTGTTGCGAAGTACAGCCTCTTTCAAGGAGGTGAGCATTCACTCCGATAGCAGAATGACATTACTAGAGCTGAACTCGCTAACTGAATACTCAAAGCTAGTAGAAGAGAGTCTGTCCTTACTAGAACTACTCATTCTTCATGTTAATTCATCATCAGACCCGTTTGGGTGCCCGGTCGCAACGGTATCGGCAACATTAGTTCTAGCACTGGACCAATAGACCTCGCGTGCGTTTAGCAGGCACCATCCTAGAGTCGAACGCAGGAGATCTATCATCTAACTAGTTCTTACGGTTCTTAACTTCGGCGAACCAGAAGTCATAGCCGAAACCAGTATATAGGAATATTTAGAGGCCTCAACGGACCAACGTTCTAAGCGGCCCAAGTAAGGTTCCTCTTAGTATCGACCTCTTAACCTAACCTAACCACCGTAATATGCACATACTGTATCGATATGACATTATATGCGTTTTACCATTTGTATCATTAAACATTTGATGACGGTTATAATTTTGACAACCGCTTGTCATTCCAAAAACATCCTTGTTATCCTATCAAACAATTATCACTTACAAACATTTATTTCAACACCTACGACGCACAAAAGCGCTGCTGCATAGTAGGAGAACAGAGTTTTTCTTCATTATTCTGTCTTTTTTGTGAAACCTTCCAGGAAATTCCACACGTCTTGCTTCGCTTGCCTTTTTTCAATGCATTATTATTTTTTCTTTTCTCAAACGCACAGCTGCCAAAAAATACAGACCTTCATGTATAAATATGTGCATATTATTTACATTCATCATTTCATATTTTCATTGCGAAAATGTCAACACAACAATGGCGCTTATGTCAAATGTGGATGACATATCACAACAGCGGATCGCTGATGATGAGCGCAAGGGGATGATAAGAGGGGCTACAAATGTATGAAAGACGTATTTATTATAGGAATACATGCTTATGTACATATATATATACATTTTATATAAACATAAGTATGATTTGTAATTGCTCTTGTTGTTATTACCGGCTGCTGACGCTCCCAACACCTTTTTACTATACCTACATAAGTACATACATATGTCTTTATTCACACTGTTGCAATTAGTCGCACAGTCCATTCACTGGTTAATGATCTAATCACAAATTATGCAAACAATATTTATTTGTTATAAATTTGTCCACAATTATCTTAATGCGATCAAGCTGTCAAGCTGCAGCACATCCTTTCGACACTTTTACGCATTTAATTGTTGGTTAAATAACGGTTGTTGCTATACAAATACGATTATCATATACATACATATGTATATTTATACTTATATAATTTATGTAGTATATACGAAATTATCTCCCTTACTTTGTGTTATATTTAGCCTGCTTTGAGTATTCCTGCATATGCTAGTATCGAACTGTTTATGTTTTTGAAGAAGATTGCCACCTTTTTAAAAATTATTTAAAAAAAAATACTTTTAAAGCAATTATAATACGGTTTTCACGCTAAAAAGCTATACGAACGCGTAAAGTTAAAAAATAAACAAATTAAGAGAGTTGCCACCTGTTTACAAAATTTTATTTCAAAAATACTTTTAAGGCTTTTACAATACAGTTTTCATACTAAAAAGCTATAAAAATGCGTAAAATAAGTTGAGAGAGTTGCCACCTGTTTACAAATTTTATTTCAAGAGCACTTTTAAGGCAATTAGAGAGTTGCCACCTGTTTACAAAATTTTATTTCATAAATACTTTTAAGGCTTTTACAATACAGTTTTCATACTAAAAAGCTATAAAAATGCGTAAAATAAGTTGAGAGAGTTGCCACCTGTTTAAATATTATTATTTTAAAAACTCTTTTAAGTCAATGACGTATTTTTCATTAAAACTAAAAAGCTATAAGAATGGGTGCAGAATAATTCACGTATGAGTGTTGCCACCTGTTTACAAATTTTACTTCAAAAACACTTTTAAGGCAATTAGGTACATTGCGGTATTCAAACTGAAAGGGTTTTCAAAGTGCTTACAATAAAAAAATGTAAGAGTGCTGCCACCTGTTTAAAAAATTTATTTCAAGAGCACTTTTAAGGAAATATGTATGTCATTTAAACAGGGTCAAAAATTTATTAAATAAAAACAAAGTTGCCAACTGTTTCTACTTTTAATTTTAAATATAATAATATTGAAACAAATTATAATACAAAATATTTATTACGAATAGACACCAAGCTAAAGGGGCTGGAGGAAGTTCTACACATAAAGTTATGTTTACAGAATGTTGGCACCTATTCAAATGTGCAAGCAATCAATTCAATTTAATAATATTTAAAAATTAAAAAAGTGGCTATCAAACTCTACGCTACTTCTTAGGAGCGCTTACGGTTGAAAATTTGTTTAAAGAAAGTTGGCAACTTTACAATTTTTTGTTTGTAAATTGAATTGAAATCAATAAAATAACCATTCAAATATGCACATCGCCCACTAAAAACGTTTAAGAAATATGGGAAACATTTTTTAGAGGCGCTGCCACCTTTTTAATAAATTTTATTTGAATAGATTTATGAAAAAATACAATTGTTATTATTAATAGACAATGCTAACAGTTTTTAAATTGCTTTTTAGTTACTAAAAATAAGGGTTGCCACCTGTTCACATTTTTTTTAATTTAAATGAATTCAATTAAAGAATTAAAAAATACATATGTACATACATATGTATGTTGTATTTGCATCTAAGTGTATTACAATATACAGATCAACAACGAAACAGGTTTAAGAAGTGTTGGAGTTAGTTATGAGAAGCGCTGCCATCCTTTTGTTAAATTTAATTATATAATTTTTTTTTAAATAAATCTATTTATATTATAACTAACCAAAAATAACAGTTTTGAAATTGATTTTTAGTTTAGAAAAAAAGAAGGGTTGCCACCTGTTTAAAATGGTTGAATTAAATTGAATTAATGGAATTAAAAAAATATATGTATCTATATACATACATATTCTACAATATGGAAATCAATAACAAAACAGGTTTAAGTAGTGTTGGGAATGTTTTTGATAAGTACTGCCACACTTTTGATAAATTTAATTGTAAAATTTTTTTGAAATTCATAAAATTGCTATTTTAATGAACCAATCATATCTGTTTCGACTGTAATTTTTGTTAATAAAAAAATAGAGTTGCCACTTTTAAGCATTTTTTATTCACTTAATTTAATGTAATTAATAAAATATTTGTTGATTACAATATGGTCAACAACAACAAAACTGGTTGTTTTCTTTTAATTTTTCAAATTAATACAATTTTATTATTGTTAATTTAATGACATCAGTTTTTAAAACGTTTTTTATATACTAAAAGTTTTAAGAAGCTTTAATAGAAGCACAAAATTTATTTTGAAAATTTAATTTTTTAATACATTTTCTTTCAATTTCCCTTAACTTTATAGTTTTGCCAATTTTCTTTAACAATTTAATAATTATAATTACATTGCTTCATCATATTTATTGTATTTAACGCTTTATTGCGAAAAAACACCTGTGTGCTTTAGTGCCTGCAATTTCTCACACTCGCTTTTCAAAATTCCATCACAACCCTTATTCACACATACTTACACTCCAATTAGAAATACCTTCACATTTGGGGTGAGAAAGCTCACTTGTTTAACTGACAAAAGCTTTTTACCTTCGTTTTTTTCCTGTTATATTTAAGCTCGTTGCTTGATTCACTCGGCCTGGTGGTCGTTCCGGCTTAGCAAATACAGCAACCATTAAATGCAATATACATGTATGTATGGACATTTGTATGTATGTATGGTATATCGACTTAGGTTATGTAAACTATTTTTCGCGGTTCATAAACGATTTATATAAATTCATGCTTGTTCTTTCAATTCTGTCATGTTTCAGTAATAGAGTTTGTTCTACGTGGCTCAGAAAAATAGTATAATCAAAGAAGCTAACTTTTCTGATTTGGGTCTCTTTTGCTCAGATTGTTTTCCTCTAAGTTAAGTGCGTAATCGAAAAAATGCTTTGAATATGTCATTTCGGTAAAGGAAACTTCGAGAAAGAAAAAGAGACCCAAATCATGAAAGTTCAACGGTCTAGGTCAAAAGAGGAATATAGTTCCATAGCTTTTATCCTTTTTAACTCTTATTTTTAATATGAAGTAAATATTTTTTAAAATTTATTTTACTGTAAACCACTAAAACGTTGTTATATCCACCTCCAAATGATAGAGTTTTGAGCTCGGAACTAAAACTCACTTTCAACTTAATCCAGACTGAGCCATCAATACAAACCAACTTAAAATTAAATTAGAGCAATTAAAAGCTAAGTTGTAGTTGTTCCTATGATTCGGGTGAAAAGTGCTAATTTACACCGAGGTGCGATTTACCTCAAAAGTTTGGTCGGATTTCGGAAGTGGAGTCTACTTCTGAGACTAAATCACCATTCACTTGCTTCGAGTTTCAACAATTCGAGTTCTAAAAACCGGCGTTGCTCGACAAACAAAGGCAACCCTTCGTATGTATTTCTATCATTTATCGGTTCAAAACTAATAAGCCTTTCTATTTATAACTTTTCAAATCTACACACGAAAATTTTAGTAGATTCAAAGGAAATTTTAGAGAGCCAATATGCTTTTTAAAGCAAAGAGGTCCGAATTACCTTAGCTTTGGCCCGATTTTCGTTGACGGGACTAATTTTGAGACTAAACCACCATTCGTTTGTTTTAAATTCGAAAAACTCGGATCCGTGCTCTTCTAAAAACCGTTGCTTCTCGGAAGGCAATGGTTTTCCGTGTGTATGGTATTTCTGCATTGAAAAATCGTCTAAAAAAACTCATTAATAATCAGAAGTTGGCTCAAAACTAACAGGTCTCTCCATTTTTGGGTCTTTCTAAGCTCATAGGGAAATTTAGGCTAACATTCTTCCCCTTCTGAGGCTATTGTTGTGAGTTAGAAGGGAAGTAATGCTAAACTTTAGTCTACAGTTTGGTATATAAGGTGTGAGATAGAGCCGGTTAAGATCCTAAAACGGGTGTGAGTACAGAATGTACAATATATTTATTAATTTTTATTCATATTTATTCATTTAAGCAATTAGAAGTGGGAAGTACTTTTGTGTAAGCTTCCTACTCTAAAAACGTTCCGCCTTTCAAGAGTAGAGTGGCACTTAAAGGGTTAATGTTTTTTCTATTTTAAAAATGTGAACTGCATTATTTTGAAAAATTAAAAGCATTTTAATTCTTTTTTTCATATTCAGAAGAACTCCCATTCAATTTTAGAAGATCCAATTGCAACGCGCTTGCACAATCCACCCACCTTGGCCTCTTTCGTATGGTAATAATAAATGCGAATGCTTTGATGGTAACCCCATCATTCAAAATTTGAGTTCAAAAACCTTAACTCAACTCATTTCTATCCATTTGCTGCGCTCGCTCCCCCGGTTGTGTCGTCTAATTTTCGCCTTTCAAGATATTTAGCATTTTTCCAATTTCCATTAACATTTGCACAAAACACTTTAGCAATTTGCAAATTTTACAATTTACACAATTTGTAGCTGTAAATTGCATTAATCATGACAACGGTAAAAATCTGCTACAACAACAACAATAATTACTAACAATCAGTCAAGCGTTAACAAAAGCAAAAGTCGTTGTCAACCGTAGATAAAAAGCGTCGTGCAAAAATTGCAGAGCGCCCGTGTGCGCGCCTGAAATCCGCTTTGCGCCAAAGCGTAAAATCCACATTGAATTGTCGCCTTGATGAGTTGCCACTTTGGCGTTCGCCATCTGCTCCTCAAGCCACCTCTTGACACGCCCACTATGCCGTGCGCGTCCATTCAAATTCAAATTTCAATTCAAAAACTCTCGATGCCATTTCCCCAGCTCTCAGCTTTGCACTTAATTTTTCACTAAATGCATTTACTCACACAACGAATTTGCAAAATGAGAAAAAGAATATTTTTTTTTTATGATAATTTCTCAAGAGTGTCGTCCTTTGATCAGCGAATGCGTCCCGACGCATTTTAACTGCACATTTTCCTAAAAAAAAATCAGCGCGCGGGTGGCAGCTAAAGCCATACATACTAGTACGTGGAAGTCATTGAAGCATAAATTCAGCGTCGCACTTTGACGCTTCCGCAAGGCAGGAATTCAACAATTGCAAGCATATAATAATAAGTGTAATAATAATGCGCTAAAAGCGGCCAGTTGGAGCAGCCGACGCATAATTGCGCTGATTCTCCTGCATTCGTTCGCTTCTGCGGAAGCTGGCAGTCTCTAAGACGTCGCTTTATTTCTCTATGAAGCGCTTAACGCAGCTGTAATTCTGTTGTGTTCGCAGCTTAGCAGCGCAAAAAGCTGATTTTCTTACAGTCAAGTGGGTGAACTTTCTTAGTTCTAAAAATTATGGTACAAAAGACATAATTTTCCTGCTTGCCCAAGTAAATCACTGCCATTAAGTCTTGGTTGTATATTTTAGCATTTTTTACTGTCATGAATATCCTTGCAACGCCAGGTAAGCGTCTCGTCTGTCCGGTTTAGCTGAATTTTTGCCTGACTCTTACACTTGGTCTTGCTCTCAGCACGTCTCTTTAACACAAATGTTGCAATTTCATAGATCTGAGATGTAGTTCTTGAACCAGGTCAAGACAAAAAAGAACAATTTTGAAATCCCGAAGCTGCTCACAGATCTCTAAAAAAGCGGATAAATTGTGAAGAGCTCAAAGCACTGGCTCGATAATTTCGCTAATATCACCGTTTTATTAATTTCTCTGAAAATATCGGCCCTGAAATTGATGTGTGAAATAAAACTTTCGATCTCAAAATTTTCCTGAACCCGTACTTAAATGACCATAATAATAACTTTCGAACATTGATTTCCATATCGCTTTTGGGCTTCGAAATAAGGAAGATTGTTGCATGATCCCTCTTGGTTTGTATATTTTGGGTCCAGAGGTTGCTGACCTACGTCGAACAGAACAGGAACAGTTTACTGATCCCTCATTTGCAGATCATCGATGCAGAAGTTGCTAACAAATGTCAAAATGAAGAGAAATTTTAATCAACTTTCGACGTTTGCAGATCTTCGATACGTAGATTCTTGATCAAAGTTGAAATTTGAAGGAGAATATAACGATTTCTCGAAGTTTGCAGATCTTCGACTCAAACATCAAAATAAGGAAGAAAGTATAATGATCCGTAAAAGTTTACAGAGCTTCTATCCAGAGGTTGCTGACCAGCCGCTGCGGGATTACAAATTTTTTTAGTCAACAGCTGTTGATAATCTGAAAAATTGGTTTATGTACCAAGACTTTCTCATAACCAGAAGTTTTCCGTCGTCGCGTTGTTAGCTGCTCTTTAAAGTACAGGGTTCTGATACGATTTAATCTGCTTTACAGGACCTCTTAATATCAAGCTCTCGAGAACCGTTTTCATGAAGTTGTATTTACTTAAATATTAAGCAGATATTTCCGTACTCTTGCTTTCAAACGCACGTAATGTATAACCCTTTACTATACGGTCTGCATATGAACGCATATTTGTTGTTAGTGCCGCATGTGGCGAATTTCATTTGCATAATTTCTTAATTTTGTCGACGCTTTTCAAATTCGCATACACACAGTTATCCTTCACATGGCTTCCAAGCATTTGTGGCCTTATTATTTTCATTTTTTCACTCTTCAGGTGCAAAAGACGAATTACTAAGTTTTTTTCCGTTGCGCTGCATACCAAACTGCTAGGAAAGTCTGATGGGTGCTATGAGATTTTTCATGCATTAATTTGAAAATTTGCAGTTGCGTACATTTCAAGTGGTAGAGAAGCTCATAGTCTTCTGGTGCCTGGGACACAGAACAGTGGATCGTTTAGCGGAAAATTATTAAAAATTCTTGAAGTTATGACAAGTATATGCTTACCACCAAATTACAAGACTAAATATAGAACTTTTTCGAATACTAAACCTGCGCGCCAGTCATTCTTCCTTTTCGCTCTTTGGGGCCAATTGGAGATGCCAGGTACAGCCAGATTCTCCACCTGGTCTTTCCAATGGAGTGGTGGACGTCTTCCTTTTTCTTTGCTTTCTCCGGCGGGTACTGCGTCGAATACTCTCAGAGCTGTAGTGTTTTAATACATACGGACGACATGACTTAGCCAGCGTAGCCGCTGTCTCTTAATTCGCTGAACTATGTCAATGTCGTCGTATATCTCATACAGCTCTTCGTTCCATCGACTGATGTATTTGCCGTTGCCAATGCCTAAAGGACCAGAAATCTTTTGTAGAACCTTTCTCTCGAAACTCGTAACGTCGACTCATCAGATGTTGTCATTGTCAATGTCTCTGCACTATATAGAAGGACGGGAATGATGAGTGAATTTGCTCTTTGTTCGTACTTCTCAAATGCCCACTCAGTCCGAAGTAGCGCCCACAGAGTTATTCTGCGTTGGATTTCGAGGCTGACGTAATCGTTGGTGTAAATGCTGGTTCCAAGACAGACGAAATTAATTCTTCTTGATACGAGAATATCGAATTATATTGTCGTCATTCGTCTTGAACTCCGAGATGAGAAGTGTGAAAAGTCTGTAATGAAATGAACTATTTCGATAGGTTTAGATTTTTTCATTGATACGAAATATTTTAAGTCGACATCCATGAAGATACTTCTAAGAATATGGAAATTAGAGACTGAAAAGTGGTCACTTTCTTTTCGATTGGGTGCGTCTGTCCTAAGAAATGCAGAGCTCTCAAGAAGGGCATCTTAGGTGAAAACTGTAGACCACAGTACGGACAATTAAAGTCGACTAATTTAATACAAATTTTTCGGCGCTTCCTCATTTTATAGCACCACTTTTTACACTGTCTGCATTCCTCGGCGAATCCTTAAGGCTCCCTGCCGTTGTGACCATACCTTCAAACGTTTTACTATACATACAATTTGGTACCACTGTGGCACCCCTCACCTCATAAAATAATTGCAAATACTAAATTCCTCATTATGCCGTATTCGTCAGCCATCAAAACAAAGAAAAAAAAACATTGCGAAATATTATAATTACAAAAAGAACGCACTCACACAACCCCAAATGCGGCGCGATAAAAACAAATTCACTCACCCTGTCGACGTTTATGAGCCGCATATGAACACGCCCCTTTCAAGCCCAACAACACACACGCACCTTCAGCGCCGTCAACGACGACAATGTGGGCAATGCAAATATTTATGCCGAAAGCAGCTAAAGCAGCTTTTAACTCATAAAACTTGAGCAGCTCGAAAAAAGCGGCCACAGTATAGCTGGTAGGCTGGAGGTATGAGCGATGCAGAGTGCAACAACGAAAAATATTCGTGGAAAAAGAAGTGTCGCAGCAACAAAATAATGCTTGTTGCATAATTGTGATTAAGACGGCTGGGCAGCGGGAGGCAAGCGCACAAAGGTGGCTGGGGTTTGACGCAAGGATTGAAATAGTACTTAAATTATAATGCAAAACTGTGCAAAAACCTAGGCAAGCGTAAGCGTATACGCCTAAAAGCACACAAGTGAAATTAAGTATTGCATAATTGCGAAAACAGCAATAATAGGAGAGAGGAAGATAAAAAACTAACACACTAATGTGTGGAGCAACGCTGGTATTTAAATGATGTTGATAAGGTCTCTACTTATAAATAGTAGAGGTAAGCATACATCCTAATCTTTCCAGCTAGGAATACGAAGGAATCTTGAAATCCCTTTATTTAGATTCCAGATAAAACCTAGAAATATGTGTAAATGGAGTTAGGTTAGGTAATCCATTAGTAATCGTTCGATCACCATTATTTGACTCTCCAAAACCAGCACAATAGATTCTCTTTTACTTTTCAAACACTTTTGAACAGCTTAGAAGAAGATGCTGGAGGACTGCCTGTTTTAAAAGAATCTCTTTCTATAATTTTTGCTTATCGGCAACGAATTAACCACGAGCCCATTGGCTACAGTAATCCTCGAAAGCTCAGAGCATATGAATATCTTGAAACAACTGCTTACCATGCATTTTCAGTCTCTAGCTAGTGACTAACGGTCAAATTTCAAAAGCTCCGTAGCTTGTGGTAGCTGTCTAGCTCTAGTGAATCTGATAATATCGTAAGAACGAATGAAGGGATCCAGTTCTATAATTTTTGTTCGACAATCGGTCGGTATTTAATACCCTAACCCATAGAGTGGGAGCTGTGACAAAGGAGCTGGATCTCCTTCAATTATAGGTTTCTTTCACATTATATCTAAAAGATATTTCTACAGATCTAACAAGAAATCGTGTTGGATGATGATCTTTATGATACATTTATCCTTCCTTCCTTTATCTCTCTTCACTGTTGTACAACTCATAACCGTTCTACATATGACTTTGAAAACAATATCTTCGATGGAAATCGGATATGTTACCGTTACTTTTAATGAATAATAACCAGGTTGCTTTTTCAGAACCCTTATTATTTATAAACACCAAGTAGTTTCAATATTTTTGAATACTGATTCTAGAAGCACTACCCTATTTATTTGATTGGGTTATCTCTGCTTTGGCACTACAACCGTAAGACGGCCTGGACCGCGAGCACAAACCATTGCGAGCTCACGCAAGTTGTACAACTCATGTAACAGGCCGCTATGTAGTTGATCCTTCCAATGGCGTACTTGTTTCCGTTATCCAACCATGGAGCTCGGATCACAAGAAGCATCATGTTCCATCGAAACGGCATGGCCTAACCAGCACATTCGTTGGATTTTTATGCGCTTAACTATATCCATGTCGTCCCTATAGTTCATTCCATCTTCTTCGATACTCAGCGTTCACGCGGACGGCTCCAAAATTCTTATGAATGCTCTTAGTGCTTTCCCAACTCGAGTCGTCATCGTCCAACCATGATTTAATTGGGTTTTCTCACGCCATTATTGCTGCCTATGCAAGCTGTCTTGACGCACACTCAATTCCCAATACCATAACTAGACTTGCGATTAAGCCATTTTACGAACATTTAACGGTTATAATCTTGATAAAAATATGCGGCAAATTTAATTAACACACGTTAGAAATTAAAAATACCAATAAGGAATTCACTTATTGGTAATGTTTTAATAATCTCTATTGCATCTTTCCGCTATTCGTCGTTTTCTTTACACCTATGTTCCCTCAATTATAAATTTTGAGCACAAAACACACAGCTCCATCACATCAACTCAGCGCTGACTAAATGAACTATTTTCCAATTAAACTTAATTGGCACATGTGCGCCTTTATATGGCAACGCTGTTATTATACACTTGCAACATGTTGCTAGAGGGTATAATAGTTTTGTTCACCTAACAGTTGTATATATCACTTAAAAGTAATCGAGATAAACATATAAAGTGTTATATATACAAGATATAAATGATCAGGATGACCAGAAAAGTTTAAATCCGGGTGACTGACTGTCCTTCCGTGGGTCCGTCCGTCCGCGCAAGCTGTAACTTGAGTAAAAACAAGAAAAACGTTAACTTCGGTTGCACCGGAGCTAAATACCCTTCACAGGTGCATTTCTGTTAGTAACTATGTGTTCAGTTTGTATGGAAGCTATATGCTATAGTCCACCGATCTGATCAATTTCTTCGGAGATTACATTGTTGCTTTAGGAAATAATATATACCAAATTTCGTGAATATATCTTGTCAAATGTGAAAGTTTTCCATACAAGAATTTGATTCCGATCGTTCAGTTTGTATGACAGCTATATGATATAGTGGTCCGATATCGGCCGTTCCGACAAATGAGCAGCTTCTTGAAGAGAAAATGACGTTTGCAAAATTTCAAAACGGTATCTTAAAAACTGAGGGACTAGTTCGTATATATATAGAGAGACAGACGGACGGACAGACAGATGGACATGGCTAAATCGACTCAGCTCGACATACTGATCATTTATATAAGTATATACTTTATAGGGTCTCCGACGATTCCTTCTGGGTGTTACAAACTTCGTGACAAACTTAATATACCCTGTTCAGGGTATAATTAAGATATCTTAATGAAACTTTGTACACGTGTTTCTTGGTAAAAAAGTAAATCGGAGTTCGTAGATGGGTGTAATCGGACTGCCATGCCCACAAAACGCCATTAATCAAAAACGTATAAAAAGCACGGGAGAACGTAGTAGCAAGGGGCACCTCTGGGCTAAAAATTTTGAAAAGTGGGCTTGGCCCCGCTCTCTATTTGGTTTTATGTACTTATCTTCTAAAACACTTAAGCTACAATGACCAAATTCGCTCACGAGAAATCCTTTAGCACTCTTACCAACACTGTACAAATAGATGATGGGCGTGGCACCATCCACTTTTAGGTTAAATCCCATATCTTGTGACCCGCTCTACCGATTTCGGCTAAATTTAGTCCGATGCATTCTTCTCACAGTGCGAAAACCTTAAGATATTCTCCTGACTTTGCAAGAGTATAAAATGTTCGGTTGCACCCGTACTTAGTTCTTTCTTACTTATTTTTTTTTCAAATTTTTTTTAATATTTTTGTTGTTTTTTGTATCTTGCATACAGTACACCTACAATTTAACTTAGCTCGTTAGCGTAAGGTGTACTCGTACATATGGCAACTCCAACACGATGTGTCGGTGGAAATTAGTTGGAAATTGACGGCGAAGGCGTGTTAGAATATACCTACACGGATAATTGGTTTCAAAAATGTGTGTTTTTGTGTACAAAAAAGTGTGAGCATGACTTTTTACTTTGAGATTGTGAAAATAAAGCGAAATAGATGAAAGTAGTTAAAAGAAAACCACAAAACAAAAAACGAAAAGAAGTTTCAAGTGCCTTCCATTGTTTTTAAAGCAATTATTGACGGCGTGGAAGGTGTTTAAAGTTAAGCGGGCGGACACAGGTGGAAAGGTTGGAAATATTGATGAAAATACCTAAAAGTCGTGGTAGACTAACAGCAAGGCGGTAAAGTGTGATTTTTTGGTTTATTGGTGCTGAGTATTATCTTCGCAAAGAGCGTGCAGATTTCGGCAGAATTTGGCTCGAAATTTTATTAGGGCTGAGGATTCTTTTCAGCGAAAGCGTGCAGTTTTCGGCGAATATACATATGAATATATACTCGAAATTTTATTATTACTACTTTGGTTTTAATATGCCAGTTGGCACTCCTTTTGTTTGGAATTTATTTATCTATATTACGCCCATAAATGCGCTGAGATCAAAGCGTTTTCGCTTAGACATTTTGCCTTTCGGGCGTGAATGCACATTTTGTGCGCTCATTAATTCATTGTTTTCATTATTTCTATTTACTTTGCATACCCAGAACTGCATTTTTGTGCTATGCGCCACATCAAAGGCAAACCGAAAAAAATTATGCTCATCGAGTGATGAAAAATGCAAAAATACGCAGACATATTTCTTATATATGTATGTATATAGCGCCCTAATTGGAACCTTGGACTAAACTAGTTAAAGTCTTTTAAGGTTAGGTTATTATGAAGGAGTGGGGCAAAAAAATTTCTATCCAAAGCAGTTTAAATCAAAATGGTGCGTCATCCGCTCCCAAATGTATCAGCACTGGTATTACAAATTGAAGTTATGTAGTTAACGGTTCGTATCATTTTACTTATCAGCAGCCTGTTTCTTGGCTGGTGTCCCTAGGTCTTGAAGTTCTCCCCTGCCTTCACACAGTAAACTTTCTTTCGAAATTATTCTCTCAGCTTTAGTATGTCGTTTCTACCCTTTTCTCCTGTCCATTATAGAACAGTGGTTCCAACCTAATATTTCGAGAAAGACAGTTAGACCGTTAACCATAGTCGTGGATCCAACCTAATATTTCTACAAAGAGAATTAGATCGTTAACTATAGTCTCGTTCGGTTAGAGCTAGTTAAACTGGACTATCCTTATGACAGGAGTCACGAGGTATTCCATTAAAACAGCTAAGAATCTAGAGGACCCTTGTGAATAAATAAAGCTGTTCGAGCCTGTCACAAACTTTTTAAGACGGCTAATGTTGATTCCAGCCAATTCGCCTTGCTCACCGAAGATGTGGCTACCCAGATCTTTCAGCCTCAGTCTATCAAAATCGAAACAATGGAGCAGGAAGTGTCTAAATGTTTCTATTGGTCCATACAACTTCGACAGTTGATCCACACAACTTCGACAGTTGATCCATACAACTTCGACAGTTGGCGTCCGGCATCGTTTTTTGCCTCACCATATGAATACTTATAGCACAGTGGTTAGTTAGTTCAAGTATCATATAGTAACTTTAAATTCAAGCATCGCTTCCCCATTACATTTTCTATACAGCCCTTGATCAGATGATTACTTGATGCGCTGCGGTTACTTAGACCGTACTGTAGTGTGAATAGTCTCGTTCAGGTCTTCTTCCTCGGTTTAACAAAGCAATCGATGAAAAAGCCATGTGGGTACGATGATAATTTTAATCCCCAGACTTCTTCATAATCCATATTAGTGGGTGCTAATATAAAGTGGAGCATTTTTAAGAATTCTACATATTTGTTGCAGCGACGTCATTTCGAGATCGCAAGCCTTAGATGTCTTTTGTTGACATTTCTCCCTTTCTTGGTTCAGGCAACAACAACAGTACTTTCTGATTGTCCGATCTAATATACATCTGTATAGGTAGAACTGAAACTATCCCGAACTGTCACTAAACAGAGTTATAAGATATTCGTGATAAATCCATCATCTTTCGAATATATAAAATACAAATATCAAAGAAACGTTGTCAAGAACTAACTGTCTTTAAAGGCTCATGAGATGTTTAGTTTATGTTTTGACGCTCTAGTGTATTTCCGCCTTATTGAGAGTCTTCTAAGTTATAGTTTTATTTTACTTCGAAATCGGCTTCACTTCCTAGATACTTGTTCGGTCTAATTAAAAGTACGAACTGCATGAACCGGAATCCTCTTGCTGCTCTAACCTTAACAAAACTTTACCGCCTTTTGGACCAAAATTTTCTGGAAATCCGTGGTGTTTCCATAAATGTTTATTGCTTGGAAGGGCTGAAATTCAAAATATTTTTCATAAATTAATCCTCCGTGTAGTGTTTGACCTCCACATGCACCTTGAACGCGTTTCACGGTATTCCAAAGCAACTCTGACATAATAGCAATATACAAATAGCCAAATTTTTGCCGATCTCGATATAAACACAAGACACGGTACTTAGTTTTCTCCAAATCAATACTTAATTTATTTAAAAAAAAATTAAAGTTTTTCAAGTGAAACCCCACGTGCCAGGAGGAGAAGAAGCGGCCTCCATCCCACCTGTGTAAAAATATACATCAGCCATAATGCCACTTTACCTCATTTTCAGTCGGATACCACAACAAACTATAAGTATCACTCACTTAAGAACCAACAGCTAAAGTATCTCTTTCGCAATATTCGCACCGCTTTTTGCACACGCTCAGCTGCATTTGCGACAGTTGCAAGTTTATGTGTGTAACTAAGTGCTTGCATTTCGCATTTTCACACTAATGTAAAAATCTGCAAACCTGTCAGTGGACATCATAATTTCTTGCAATTGCAGCTATCACTTTTGTTGTTGTCATTGCTGTTGCTGCTGCTGCCACTTTTGCTTTTGTAGTGCATTATTTATTTTTTTTTTTGCATTTGTATGCGGGAATTTTTAATGAAGTACTTTTTCATTATGCTCCCACCACTCATTGCTATATATATTTATATATTTTCATTATAATATTTGCATTTTTTACTGCTATATTTATAAAGCTTTTTATGTCATGGCAAAGGATGTGCAAAAAATACGTCCACTTTGCACATATGAAGGAAATACCTTATTTTAATTCAACTTTTTTCTTTTCGTTTCGTATATTTTCATTATCTCTTTTAACTATGCACAAGTGGAAGCTGCTTATGAGCCGCTGCTTGGCGCCTGTGCATTTGTCTTAATTTCTACTTTAGTCCACCTCTCTTTGCTTATACCTCCGGGCGCTCACATGTGCTCGGAGACAGCTTAAAAGGCATCATAATGCAAAAATGTGCGCTCTAATTCTTTCGGAAATAAAAAAATAAGTAAATGTGAGGATATAATATGCGCTGCGGACGGCAGGAAATCAACGTCGATACCAAATGCCACTTGGTGCGATGTGGGACTAAATGCTGCCATCTTAGTTAGTATTTGTCATTTTGATTAACAAAGTCTTATGATATACGTACATACAATATTTTCAAGATACCTTCCAACAGACTTGAAATTGATATGTGAAGTCTGCTGCTGTCTAACGTTTCTGTTTTCGGCCGACTAGTTTAGTATGAAAGACTAGATTTACTTCAATAGACTTAAAATTTAGAGCCGAAGACAACAAGTATAGCAGTCTTTCTGTCCTCCGCCGACTCCTCTAGTACGACAGACTAGATTTTTCTGTATATTTTCGCAGTCCGATAGCTGATTTTTGATTTCCGAAATTTACGCTCGAGGTCTGATCGAGGTGATTTTCATTTTCAGGTGACTTCTTTTTGTATGAAAGACTGGATTTACTGCTATATTTTTGAAATCCAGTTCTACGAACTCGGAATTGATATGCGAATCCGCAACTACCGCACTTTTTTTGTCTTCGGCCGCCTCACTTAGTATGAAAGTCTAGATTTACTTTCATGACTTCAGAATCCGGTGCAATATACACAAAATTTAGATGCGAAGACAGCAAGTATTGCGTTGTTTCTGTCTTCAGCCGACTGCTCTAGTGTGACAGACTACATTTTTTTGTATATTTTCAAAATCCGATAGCTTCAGCTTTTCGAAATTCACGCTTTATTAGTAAAAGTTCTTACTTTGTTTTCGAAAAACTGGAGCTCAAGCTTTTATTCATTGAAATCTCTTGGAAGACATATAAGTATAGTATACCTTGCTTTCGAAGACTGCTGGTACCTAAAAAATAGCAATACAGAAAGGGCTTACACGCCACTCCATGAACTTTACCAGATCTCTGTTCCTCTCAGATCGGTCTAATACTAAAGTTGAACTTATAAGCTTGCGCCACTAACTGCTCTAACAGACTTACATACTTACATTAAAAATGAAATCCAGACTTCTAGTGATCACTTATTGTAGGGTTAAATTGGTTTGATTCAAAATATCGATATTTGCTTTGTAATTTGACTCAAGTGTTTGACCCTTCCAGTGCGAGCTCGTTATTTTTAGTTCCCACAAAAATCGATTATAAGTTATCGGAATCGACACGGTTTTTAGCTGGCCAAGGGCTGTTATTTCGAGGATCAAACACTGTTTGGATCGGTTAGTCGTTATTTTTACTTAAGTCGTGGTCCCGAAGGACTCTTCCCCGAAAGGGGCAGGCTTTCAATAATACCAATGTTTTTTCGAATTTCAATTAGAATGACCTTCTCAATATCTGTAACTATTTTATCAGCATTCTAAAATCTCGGTTTTATCAAAAATATTTTTTCATAGTCCACCCGATATTTAATATACATAACGCGAGCCATTGATTACCTGAACATTATTAGATCTTAGGATCCAAAGGCATAAGGGAATTTAGGAGGATCTGTAAAAAATAAATTTCAAAACTCTGAGCACAAAGTACTATCCCACAAAAATACGTAATCGGCCGCCACCAACGAACCCGTTTTCCACTGCAGACATCTATTAAAAATGTAGAAAGCGCAATCGTTCTTACTCTTCAAGATATTTATTAAAGCGCCCAACATTGCAAATGTCTTTCAAACAGAATTTCCGGTTTGAAGCTTCCTCCACAATATGAAATCACAAGACTGCCAAGTGTCAGCCCATGCTATGATGCGCCGCGCTCGTTGACTGCTTGTTAGACGTGCGCAACAACCCACCTACTTAGTGAAGTATCAGTATTCAGTCTAGTTAATTGTGGTTTTCCTGCGCTTTCCACGCCCACATATGTGAAATCTCTCAAACGCCGATTCATTATTTGCTTTAAGTATGCATTGCGCAATTTTCAATTATTTTCACGCCTTGAGTGCACAAGTATGCACTGCCAGTGTGAGAGCGCTGGCGCTTTGTGCGCACAGCAAAACCGCATTTTCCGGCTCCATCATAACAAGCATTTACTCGCTTCTCCGCCCGACGCAACCGACACTCCACACAATTGCAGTATCAATGCGCACTGGTTCGTTGGGTTGGTGGGCACTGACAGCTGCTAGGTTGGGTGTAATTATAAGCTGTGTGGTGCCGCACATTTAACCATTTCACTCAACCCGAACTCCATCCACATTAGTGGTGCCGACGCCACATTTCCGCCATTAAAGCGCGTCCACGATAATCAGCGGTGCAGCAGAATTGTGATTTTTTCGGTATAGCTTGAGTTTGCACTATTGCTGCTCGTGTGTTGCAATTAAAAATGCAAAAGAGTGTCTGTCGTACGGCTCAACCATTGGTTTAACTGTGGGGCGCATTGTTAGGTTGAGCGTGTGTGCGTTCAGAAATTTAGATTGGAGCAATGATGTGGCATGTGGCATAAATTATGCAATGGTCTTATTACTTTTATTTACTGCTATCTTCGTAGCATATGAATACCTTATTATTTCTTTTATGCTCTATAATTATTTATTTGGATGAATGAGAAATCATATTTTTTTATGAATGAATTGAATGAGCTGAATGAACTCAATTCAGGCTGGGAATTAGTACTTTAATGAGATTTTTTTTATTGCGAAAAATGAAAAAGAGCAAAGAAATCTTCATTACCTTACCACATCTTCTTTCGACTGACTCAATAACTTTTTCAAACGGCCAGAGCTCAAACATCGAATTCCAAACTGATCTGGTAATCTGATCAATAAGCACCAAGACAGAAATTAAGAAATGTTTTGCATTACCACACATAAGTACATACTTTCGACTGAACCGGTAATCCGCTCAAACTGTCGAGATAGCAAGCATCTTCTTCTTTATAGTCGTAAACACCCATTACGTTACAATCCAAGGCTGTTTTCTCCATTTCATTGGGGGTGTTTTTTACGTGGCGGGTCCCAAACCCAGCGCACAACCTTGCGAAGGGATGTTTCGCCTTCTCACTTTAGTTCACCTTCAAACAGATGTTTTGTGGCTGCCCAGAGGATACTTAGTCTAGGATTGGAAGTCGTGAGCTACTTGAGCCATATGTAAAATAATTGTTTCTGGCCATTTACAAGTGAATGGCGCACAGAGAACTTTCCTCACTGGCGTGAACTTTTACATCTGACTCCATTCTCCTGATAGCAAGCATAGTTGAAATTCCAAATTGATCATTAAAAAAATTATAAAGCTTACTTACCTTAAAAAGCTCTCTTTCGATTAATTCCATGTTCTGCTCAAAGCATCGAGGCAGAAAACATGTAGCTCTAAAATTCCTGATCGATATCGTTATTCATTCAAGTCCTTAAGATAGGAATTATAAAAGCTCTAGAATTCCAGTAAACTATAACACTATGAACTTTATGATAAACCATATTCGTTCCCACTTTTCCAAAAGTGGCTTGACCGTTCCTCACACATCCTTAACGATTTGCACCCGGCTAAGTACCTCCTCAGTGGCATTATCCAAAACTGGTTGATGAATGTGATGCTGTTACAATAACAATAAAAGGCTTAAGTTCAAAGAATATGTTGGAGCTCTTACAGATGGTCGAAAGTATTGGTTTGCCTTCAAATAATTCCAGCTCTATCACAAGCCCGACTAAAAATACTTAGAACCCATAAATATCAAACCTTGAATAGCTGTCCACAATAAGCATAAGTGCATTCATTGAGAATCAGTGAATTGGGCAATTCTGGCATGTCCACGCTCTGGATGTTACCTATCTAAACTTGTACTCCATATACTAAATATGAGTATACTCAGTATTTGTAGATCTTCTCCTTGCAGCTATCAAGATTTCCTCGAGTTTCCTCTAAAAGACATTGCCGGCAAAAATTCAAGAGTTCCCAACTTTTTCCCATTCTTCTGCCAAAGCTTGAACACCATTATCTCAAACTGTTCATCCTGTGATGCTATCCAAAAAACAAACCATTTTTCGGTATCGTCTTGTGCGTAGAACTGCTTCTGAGCCAGACCATGTGCCATCGAACGACACAATTAATAATCGAGGAGTAGGACTCCATTAAAACGTTTCCAGGAAGTTTTTAACGGATTTGGCTAAGTGAGGCCGTGCGTTTTCATGCAGCATAATCTCTTTTTCGGGATTCTCTTTGTATTGTGGTTATAGGGTACCTAAATTCTGTGTTTCTGAATTATTCCCAGCGCAAATAGCCGCTTTGAAATGGCTGCTGAAGCAATATCTTCTTGCGTTTGAGACGGACTCTAATGGAGCAACGTTTTCAATTTCATATCTTCTAAGCTTTCTGGTCTTCGTTCACGCAGACGGTCGTTATTATCGCAATTTGCCCCCTTTGAAGCGACGAAACCAATCACTGCACGTTGATTCATTTGATCACTTTCGTAAATTTGTTGGTATTCATGATAAGCTTCAGCCACCGATTTCTTTCACTGAATTGTTTGGCAAAAAATCGTACATATTCGTATAATCTAATGTATATGACACGTAAACAAAGTCACTTATGTGGATATGCAGTTTCGTTTTCAAATGTCTCGGTTAAGATTAACACGTTTTGGATATATCAAATACCTATTGACATACAACGGGAACTTAATAGTTGTCTGTTCGACTCGCCACTCTCCACAGTTTAGCTCTATCAAAACCACTTTAGAGTACGTTTTTTACTATATTTTATTCTGTTACCTCTCGTTATTTTTCGGCGTTCACAAGACATACTAAAGTTCGTCTCATTGTTATTGTGAAAACGTGATCATTTTTTCTCGTTGCATACCTCACCAACGTGCGAAATTTTTGGCATACCACTGTCAAAATATTTACACAACATTTGTCATGCACACGATCTAAAGCACATATAGTATCCATGCTCCGAAGGTAGCGACTTAAGAATGGCTTTGTAATGAGCATTTGTCCGTTCAACGGTCATCGCTTGTCTCGCTCGCAGGCTGCATTCCTCACATTGTCGACTACCTGTCTGCCGGTTCCGCAGTATATATGAGAATATATAAAAAAAAATTCGTTCTTGTTCAGTTGTCAACGGCAGACAAGCCGAATACCGAAATGATCATTATTTACATTTGTGCCGAGCATTCCCTTGCACTTCACTTTTGTGGCGCTGTTTTCTTGTGCGTCCTGCGCATCTTTCTTAGAACTCTTTATTTATTTATTTTAACCTAATTGTAGCGGTTTCTAAAGTGATCTACTCACGGACACTGGACTTAGAAATAATGTTATTATTTTGCTTTTGTGCATAATTTGTAAGTAATTAGTGGAAATGCCTTCCTTCACTCTGACGTTGCGGCTTTCTTGTGTCAACAATCGCTAAGAAATCGGATTATGCTCTCAATACCGCTCAAAACAGTTGCAAAGAGATTATTTTGGTGTTGAAATACCCAACATTGTAGGTGTGTACCACAATTACCGCACAGAAGTGCCAAATTGGTCGCCGTAAAGTGTTTGTATTTCGCACTTGTTCCGTTATACGTATGTCATGTACCGTTGTTTTTCTTACCGATCCTTCTACGAAACAGTTTAAAGAGCAACTGGGGTGAATAGTTTTCGTCGATATTCTCACGGCTATGAAATGTACAAGTTAATCACTTGAAAGTCAAGTGAGAATGGGGTGGCCTAAGAAAATATTAGAGATATACAGTTCGAACGAGATTTTCATAAATATACGCAGTGCATAAAGGTATAAGTATGAGCAGCGATATAGTATGTACTTGTATTCCAAAAAGTGGGCTGGATTTATCAGTGAAGACTTTTTCTATAGTCTATATTGGTTGAATGGTTGCAAAGGGAAGGCGCAAGAACACCTAATCTCCGGCGACCACTCTTAAGTCATCAAAGGTTTCGTTGTCCTTCTAAGTTGTATCCTATTAGGCAACACTGTGGATTATATAGGTTAGGTTAGGTTAATCTGGTACGCCAATAAGCCACACTTAGACTGGTTAGACATTTCGTGCAGTCTTCTTGATCTGTCAGCCCCAACTTGCAACCATGTGTCGCCACCAGGCAGTGACCAGTTAGTGCGGATTAGACAAAATGTCATAATTTTTTCGACCTTAACTGCCCAAATGGAAAACTTGAAAACGTAGAAGATAGCTCGAAGCTAGAAGCCATGAGATGAACCTTACAATACTGCTACCTTGCAGCAGAAACTTTTTGGCCTGACCACCATCAATACTACCCCCAAATAATTTTGTGTTATTCCTTGTCTTGCTAGTATTCCGACACCTAATACTTATGTACCTCTAGAGACGCTTGCTTCAAATAAAATGTAAATATTTTCCTAAAATATTATATTATATTATAGTTTTTTTTAATCTCGTCTGCATAATATCTAAACATTAACCAATTTGTTTGTTTTGAAACATTTATTGCTAATAAAAGTGTGTGCCCAGCGCAAACATAAGGCTGTGCACAGACTATTACTTCAAATATCGATATAGTATTTGATATTGAATTTCTATCGTAATGTATCATGAAAAAACATGAAAATATTACCGTTACCGTTCATGAACAAACATGCAATATCCAAAATACTTCATCCACACATTTTATACTGATTAATTACAACCACGATTTTACCAATTTTTAATTTATGCTTCATTACCATTTCTAAACTGCTGTTTTTTTGTGCTTCACCCAACATGTGGTATTTTAATTTCACATTCATCACTTCCAATTCGCTTCAATTTTAATTATCACAGTTCACTTTGTGCGTACAAAATGCTAAAATGCTTGATTAACTTTTTAAGTCCTCCCACACTAGGCGCTGCCTCTACGCGCCGCTTTGGTAATTTTTAGAGTGGAAATTTACTGCGAAAAAGGCGTGTCAAAGTAATACTCAAAAATACATACAACTGTGCAGTGCATTTCGACTATTGTGGCCTCGATTATTATGCCTTTAATGAATGCATTTCTGCGCCCCCGCTTCAACTTCTGCTTTGGTACGGCTGTAGGGCGTCAATTGCTGTCAAAGCGTAATTTGTCATTTCTACGCAGATTTGCACTTGCACTCTGGCCGCTTTGCAGGTGCATTTCATATGACAATAGCTATATTTTTTAATTATGCTTAAGTGGTTGTCGTTTTTTAGTTGGGTGGGTTGCTGTGGTGCTATGGTCTATGGGTAGACTTCGCTTCAAAATTTTCGTTCAAAAGCCGATTATTTAGGCGTAATTGCAATTGGTTGACTTTGTAAATCGGTTTAATATGTTTAATGTGTGTCTTTGGTTGTGCTAGATTTTTTGGTGTTCTTTACGAAATATCTCAAAATGATTTTTTAAATGAAAATCGATATCTGATATTTTTATGATACATTTAGTTGTATAAGTTATGAATTGTTTTCGGTTATTGCTTCGAAACTTCTAGTTACAGCTTATTTCGATCCTAAAAGCCTTAGAGTGTGACGTATTGACAAACAATTGGCATAAAACCAATGGACAAGTCAAGAAAGAAGTTATTTTTGGATCGATGTTTATATTTAACATAGTTAGAATGATCTAATTTAGGTTAAATTTGCACCGTTTTGTTCGATAACTTGTTGTCGTTCTCATGGAAAAAAATTAAAACAATCGATTTTCACAAGTTTTCCTTAGGCGAATTTTTCACCAGCAAAATCATTCGCCATAGACAGGAAGAGGCTGTAAACACTTGGCACCATGTTCTGACCAAGCTCTGCTATTGTTGCAGAAAACATCCCTGAAGTATATTGGAGGAGTACTGCTGACTTGACGGTCCTCGACCGGATAAAAATCTTGGCTGTAGGCAAGCTGCTCTTGGTAGATGATCCTTCTGACGGTTCAATTGTTGTTAGGAAGGATCTGATTTAAAAAATTTGGCCGTTAGAGAGCAGCTTATTGTAGATGATTCCTTGCCAATATCACCAAACAAATATCAAAACTTTCCTAATCGTCAAATCTTGGCTAGGCCACCGTTTGCGCCGGCTCATCAAAACCGTTTTTGCTTGATTTTGTCGTACTTTACCCACTTTTAATCACCAGTTACCACCTGCTTCATAAATCGCTCGAGTTTGTTGCGATTCACAGCTGGAAATTCGGTCCAGGCGAGTTTTTTGCATGTGGCGCTCATATATTGAGCTTATTTTTATATCCGGCCTACTTTACAAAGAGTTCAAAATGATTGCGCAATGTTTAGCTTCTGGGAAACCAACCCAGTGCTTACATGGCGATCGGACTCTACAATATCCAGAGCGTCGTGCAACTTAGATGCCAAAATTACCGGCACGGAATCGAGAAAGCCAAAAATTGCGCGTGGTTGCCTGCCACAACCTCAGGGCCATAAGCACTACTCACATATAATTTCAGTACGCACTCATGTAATACAAATTTTTGCCATTTCTGCACGAAAACTTTTTAACTCAGGATTTTTCATGTTTATTCATGCAGCATTATATTTAATTTTCTCACCACAAACCAAATGCAAATATGAGAGCCTCTTGAAACTACTGTAAATTAGTTTATTTCAATTTTCGAAATTCACCCCACAAGTTGCTTGCCGCACTTCAACACATGCTGACCTTAATTTGCAACAAAATGAAACAGTAACAATGCTAGTGACAGTAATTGGTAAAGAAGTATGGGAAAGGTGCCATAACAACAATAGTAGCACTGTTAAGAGCAGCAGGGGTGCTTTGCCACCATACTTCTAAGTTTTTTTTTTATATTTTTTTAAGTGCAAATCAAATATGGCTGCCATATAGTGAGCGGCAATAACTATATGTATGGAGCGCGGAAAAGAAGGGCGCAAAGCGTAGTGTGAACGCCTGAATGATTACCAACAACTGCTAATGTGTAAACATACGAGTACATTTCGACGATTTACAGTTAATTTACGTAGCACTTCACGACATACAGTGTATATATATATGTATATTCTTTGACAGTCGTGCCGGAATCATCAATCATCCCTATTTTCATAGTTAAATTTGTTATACGCTATAATAAATAAATATTTCGAGGGTAAAAACGTTCTACATTTAATGTAGACGAAGTGCTGCTGGCGGGCGGTGTTGTAGGAGGAGTGCCAACACTACAAAACAGCGGCAGTGTTAATCAACATGAAAAGCAGCACACTTTGGTGTACGGTAATCACCCAATTGATGGCAGCAATACGACGCCGCAACGCGTATTTTTCGCTAGCCGGTTTGAGGCGTTCACTAAGTGGCAGCAACTCGACACTCAACGACGACAATGCAATAACTTGCCGCGCTCTATGGCACTCAAGCAGCAGCAGCAGTAAGCTGTGATTTCCATGCATGAGTTTGTTAATGGGCAATAATGGAGTCACGGCGCAAATTAATGCACAAATATGGCAGCTTAGCTTGTTAGGTCTGGGTGCAGCGCAGGAAATTATTCATTATACATATATATAAACGCAGTGTTGTGTGTTTACTTATTGGGCGGCGCATAGGCTTGCGCGGCAATCGCTTTTGTCTGCTTAACACCCAACCCAATTGAACGGTAATCACAGCAATTGAAAATAAAGCCAACATGTAAATAAATCAAAAATAAAGCAAACGAACGTAAAGCCGCGCGTCTGAGTACTGTATAGTGTACGTTTGTTGAAGCGCGCAATCACAATGCTTCATTTGCAGCTGCTGTTAGAAGCTTCCGGTTGACGTTTTTAAGTGCTACTTTGCTACTTAATGCGTTTTACAAATAAAATTAGTAGATTTTAGGTAGTTTTTTTTTTTTATTTTGCAGTCCCGAATGTCTTAATTAAAATTTATTTTTGAATTTCTAATCCGCAGTATTGAAAAATAAAAAAAAAGTTTAGTTCCAAAACTGGGATTACAAAATAAAAATATATTTTTAATTGCAAAAATACCAGATGAAAAAGAAATTAACCCCTTGTATAACAATTAAAAAATTTAAAAAAAAAATTAATTTTAATCAAATTTTCACAAATTTGATCATTCTATGTCTGATTTATAATTCATAACTTTTAATTACAGTGTTTCAGTTAGAAATATGTAAAAAAAATTAACCCTTTTCTTCCTGTTTTTAATTTGAAATTTTTTTTTATTTCTTGCTCCAATCTAAAAAAATATGTCTTTGTTGTTTAATTCTGATTTCGATATTTATAATATAAGTTTGCAGTTTTTAATTCCAATATCATGATCTTTAAAAATTTAAAAAAGTTAATTAAAAATGTAACCTTTAAATAACAGTTTAAAATTTTGAAAATCCCAAGTCGTTTATATTTCAATATAATGATTATAGACCGTACTCAGAATAAAAATAAAGTAATGGTACATTTTTACGAACAATATGAAAAAAAGTATCTTCAAAAAGCTTTTTTAACTATATTTAAGCACTTTTAAAAAAATTGACACTGAAATTTTACTTCTTATAAGAAATAACAATAAATTGTCGCTGGTAATATTTTTATTTTTTATTGCAAAAAGTTTTAGGAACTAACCAGAAATTTAAAAGCTTCATTCATAATTTTATTTCGCCTTAAAATGATTTTTACATAAAATTTGTGAATTTAAAATATAATTTGGGATGATTATTTTGCCGACGGCACGTTTTAACGGCGTTGATTTCCAAACGCATACAAACCATCTAATGCTTATCGATTTCGTCGATTAATTGTTTTCACTAATTAGTTGACAGCGGAATTTCGAGAAAATTCAATTCGCGATTTAAATAATATTGTGTTGTGTTTATTTGACAAATTTTTGTGCTTATATTTGTGTGTATGTGTTGCATAAAATGTGTAAAAGTAGTTTTGAACAAAATTTAGTGTTAGTGTATGTTTGTGCTAATTGTGTTACCAAAGCTGGTCTGGGGCCAACTGATGCTGGCTTGACTTACAGAAAAGGTGGTTAAAAGTTTGAAGTACTGTTTTAAAATACTTTCTATTGTTAAATATATTGTCAATATGATTTTAATTGATTGTTTTCTTTGTTTTCAGTGTCAGAAATGAGTAGCTGCACCACGCTGTACGGTGAGTACTGATACTTATATTTTTCTAATTAGAATGATAAGCAAAATTCATTATTTCTGAAAGCATAGTGATTCCATATTTGAAATTTAAATAGATTTTAACCCTTAAAGCTGTGTGCCATAGTAAACAATTGTGAAAAAATATGTAAAAGTATATAAAGTTAAAATGTGCGAATTGTTTGACGAGTTATGTTGGTTTAGTTGTTCAGCTGTGTAAAGAGCCCACAATAATAAACTGGTGTTTATAAAGTTTATATTAGTGTAAAGAGTCCGCAATAATGTGTTTGTTTTTTGTTTATATTTCAATTATGAAATCGTTAATCCGTAACCGTCTTTTGAATATTTCTATTAACATTTTTTTTATTCACCAGCCATATTCATTTCGCTCGCTTAGTTCTCGCTTATTTGTTTACCTTTGTTCTAGCGAAGACCCAATCCATTCGTGCAGTGAAGCAAA
The DNA here is from genome assembly GCF_024586455.1 of Bactrocera neohumeralis. Classification (NCBI taxonomy): domain Eukaryota; kingdom Metazoa; phylum Arthropoda; class Insecta; order Diptera; family Tephritidae; genus Bactrocera; species Bactrocera neohumeralis. Next base: position 69,470,150 of record NC_065922.1, read on the forward strand.
TGAAACAATTAGCCATAATTGATATGTCTAACAGCGACATCTGTAGTCGAAAATATATATAAAGCCAATTAATTGGTTAATCAACAAAAATTGCTTAAAATAAATAGAATTATTAATTTTTTCGTTGAGGAACGGAAAATTTATCTTTATTTTTATAAATTTTTAATATTTACTAATCTGTATAATTTTCATAATTTTTTTAAATTCATTTGTTTTAATTTTTAGTTTTTTTTTAATTTAAATTTTTTTTTTTAATTTAAATTTTTTTTTAATTTTAATTTTTTTTTTTATTTTTAATTTTTTTTAATTTTTTTTAATTTTAAATATTTTTTAATTTTAATTTTTATAAGTTTTTATTTTGAATATAATTTTTTGCAAAAATTTTTGCTTTTTGTTTTAATTTTTATTGGTATTTTTTTAACTTAATTATTTTTTTAATTTTAATTTTTATAACTTTATTTTGAATATACATATGTATGTTTTTGCATAAATTTTAGCTTTTTGTCAAATTTTTTACATATGTATTTCTGTTTTATATAAATAAAAATCAAATATGATAAAAATGTTTTTGTATATACATACATACATATGTATATTTTAAATATGTAATATATTTTTAAAATAATTTCTTTATATACTTTTTTTATAAAAGTATTTTAATATTATATACAATTTTTTATATACATATATTTTTTAATACTTTTTAATAATTTTTCATTATTTTTTTTTTAATTATTTTTATTTTATTTTTATTTTGTTTTTAATTTTTTTAAAATTTTTTTAATTTTTATTTTGGTTGTTTACTAAACTTATTACAGCACCAAAAGCAACAACAAAAGTAAAGCTTTGGTTTAACATGGTTCATTTATTCCTAAATACCATTTTAAATATTGGCCTCAGCGAATTTTATGTACATACATACATACATATGTATTCACCTGAAAAGCTTGGTTAATTACTATGTAATAATCAACGATTGTAATTGAAATTTCTCAACAAGCTTTCCAACATTTTTTTTCTGCACAACACACAAACAAACAACTAAAAAAATTATTAAAAAAAAGTTTTAAATTCCGTGCATAAAAAAAATCACCCATAATTAAGCTGTTTCGATGACAGCGCTAAAAACATAATTAAAACTATAATAGACGTGTTTATAATCGCTACAATGTGTGCTTAAATACAGATTAGACATTCAAGTGTGTAATTATGAGCGTGTGAATATGCAAAAGTGTGGTCGAATATGTAGAGATAACAATTTTTAGGAGAGTTCAAATTTGAACACCTTTGTGGCAGCTGTAAGAGGACACAACAACAACAAAACAATAAAATAAACCACAAAAGACGCGAAACCATTGTTTAAGCCAATTCGAAGTAAAAACACATACACGCTCACCAAAGGGAATTTCAAACAAAAAGTTTTGAAATAATTTTTTTGAAGATAATCAAACCTTTTGTGCACTCGAAAGCTTTATTGATTGCTATAGCATTTTACATAATGATATAATTATGCACAAATTGTTATATTGACAGTTAGCTGCTTAATCGTTGTATATGATTTCTAATTTTTTGTTGTTTTTCTTTAATTTTTTTTAACATTGCGCTGTAATTTGCCAGCGAGATTTCCAAACTACTCAAGTAGCCACTTTCGGTCAATTACGCGCAAACGCGGCGTTTTCTAATTGTCGTTTGTGTGTTTTTTGATTATTTTATAATTTGTGTTTGTTTAACAGATTTATAAGTATGCGTGTGTATGTACGTGAGTTAACGCTTTAGCCGATTTCTCTAGTTAACTCGTTTGTGATTGCACTTGACTTCCTCAGTTTGCCGCTTTTATACTTATTCATTGTCTATTTGAAAGGGTATTTATGGGTCACAACTTTATTTACATTTCAATTTTGTGTATTTAAGTACTATATAAATACTTGAATGCTTCACTAATTTTGTTACTGTGAGTTTCCTAATAAAAATTTCCAAAGTGGTAATCAATTTGCGGATTATGTGAATTATAAAAGAATTAGGCTTTAATTTAGGAAGTTTTTAGAAATCTAGAAAAATAAAAAATTTATATAAAATAAAATAATAAATTTAAAAAATAAAATAAAATATTATAAAATAAAAAATAAAATAATATAAAATAAAAAAATAAAATAAATTAAATTAACTTAAATTAATTTAAAAATTAAATTAAACTAAATTAAATTAAATAAAATTAAAAAATGAAAATAAATAAATTCAATTTGTAATTAAAAAATTAAAATTAATTTTAAATTTATCATATAATTTGTAATTAAAAAAATTAAGCTGAATTTGAAAGAAATAAATTGCAGAATTTAAAAAAAATCGCATAAATACAAAAAAATCATCAAAATTAAAAAAAAAGAAAGTACAAATTAAATAAAAAGTTAGTATTTAATTTATAATAAAAAATAATCACCAATTTTATATTGGAGAATATAAAAAAATAATAATAAATCGAATAAAGATGATAAAGAAGAAATTGATATAAAAATTAAATTTATTATATTTGTAAATAAATATATAAATAAAATTTAAAAATAACACATTATAAAAAATTAATATAATTAGAAGAAAATATAAAATTAATTTAAATTTATTAATTACCCGTTAATTTGTTATAAAAAAGTAAAAATAAATTAATTAAATTTGTTATTAAAAAATTAAAATTAATTTTAAATTTATCATATAATTTGTAATTAAAAAAATTAAGCTGAATTTGAAAGAAATAAATTGCAGAATTTAGAAAAAATCGCATAAAGACAAAAAAATTATCGAATTTTAAAATAAAAGAAATACAAATTAAATTAAAGAAGAGTATTTACTTGATAATAAAAAATTGAAAATCAAATTTTATAATAAAAATTAATGCGATATATTGAAAAAACTTAACCTGAATTAATAAAAATGGACAATATAAAAAAACATTATAAATTGAATACAGATGTAATATAAGAAGCTTGCAAATAATTAAAAAAAAATTAATTTTTTAAATTTGTAATTAATTATTTTTAAATTGCTATTAAAAGTAATATAATAAAAAACTAATTTAATTAAAAGAAAAATACAAAATTAAATTAAAGATTTAATTAACCTTTAATTTATTATTAGAAAATTTTAAATTAAAATTATAACTAAAAAAATTAATAAATAAAATAAAGATGTTATATAAGAAGCTTGCAAATAATTAAAAAAATTAAATTTATTAAATTAGTAATTAATTATTGTTAAATTACTATTAAATGTAATATATTAAGAAAACTAATTTAATTAAAAGAAAAATACAAAATTAAATTAAAGATTTAATTAACCTTTAATTTATTTAATTAACCTTTAATTTATTATTAGAAAACTTTAAATTAAAGTTATAACTAAAAAAATTACATTTACCATTTAATTATTAGTAGAAAGCGAAAAAAATAAGTTTTAATTTTTAACTAAAAAAACTAAGCTGAATAAAAAAAAAATAACAGAGAATTTCAAAATAAAAAACAAAAATCGCATAAAGCTGAAATAGAAGTATCGAAATTAAAAACTAAATTTAAACTTATAATTAAATTCATGAAAACATTTTTAACAGTTAGTTTATTTAAAAAAATTAAAACTAACATATAGTTTATGTTAAAAAATAATAATTAAATAAAAAAAATATAAAGTTAAATTAACGGTATTAATTAACAGTTAATTAAATTAGTATTGAAAAGTTTTAATTGATTAAATTTGCGATTAAAAAGATTTAAATATTTTATAAAAATAAAACAAAATTTATTATTAAAAAATAATAATTAAAATATTAGAGTTGTACAAATTTTAAAACCATTAAAAGATTAAACTTTCAAATAAAATCTTAAAAATTTTTGTGAGGACAACATTGATTTATGTATATGTATATGAAAAAATCTTATATTCTTTTATTTTTTATATTAAATTTATATATGAAAATCTACACTTAAAAAAGTATTAATTAAGGAACCAAACGTTGAAAAGCGCATAAAAAGAGTTGACGAAGTCAAAGCTTAGCTATGTGAACGCTGAAACCATGCTGTCTAACAGCGCAATATCGGTGATATGAATTGTTTGTGGCATTAAAGCGCTAAAGAGCAAAAAACTAATGAGGAAACCTCACTGCAAGTGCAAAACAAAAAGAAATACAAAGAAAAACAAACAAACATGAAGCTACCTAGCTGCTGAACTAAGCCAACACGCTGCGTCCGCCATCAATGAGTGTCGGTCAGCGTGCGCGCATGCGCATTGAGTTTTTCGTACTTGTGTGTGTAATTTGATATTTTCACAATTTGATTTCATACTCTTTTGCACTCGCTTATTTCGTTTGAATTCCTTGTAAAGCATTCCGCGCATACGCATTACCGTTTTTTCTGCAGTTTTTAGCAAAACAATTGAAATGTCGTGCGTGATTTAGGCTACAAAATACCCATGCCTTTGCTCTAGTCTACTCTTACTACTTCAGTATTGGAATTTCGCATGCTACCTTCGTTTTATTGTTGTAAACTTTGTGCTGCTAACTGTGTGCTATGAGTCATTCGCAACGCTCCAACGAGAGGGAATTCCTTGTAATCCTATTAAAGTCTTATTTACTTGCTGTTAGACACTGGCTCATTGTTAATTAACTTTAATGGGTTTTGTTGGCAAAATTTTTTGGGTTTTGTGCGATCTGCAATAGCTGTGGAATCGCAATCGTTCGCTGTCAAAATAAAAATATTAAATTTCTGTGCTGTGTTTGGCTCAAGTGTGGAGGGGAATACGATATTTTGTTATAAATCTCTTTTGCTCAGTTTCAGTGGAAGGAAGTTAATACTTAAAGGTATAATTTTAAATTTATTGTGGAAGAATACTTCTAATATAATAACATATTGTTTTCATCATTTTCTTTCGGCGAAAAATTTTGATTTTATGTTTTTTTACGTGCGTCGTGGACTTTGAATTCGTTAACGAAATTTTCGAACTCCGTTGCCTCTAAAGTCGGACCTACCGTAACGGAATGGACCCTCTACAGTTGCACCTACATAAACAGAACGGACCCGGAGTTTTAGCTGACTAAGGAATATCTACTCGGCAGCACTCTTCAACCCATGAACAACCGAACGAACGTCTTAAAATTTATTTGGATGGTTTCATGTATGTAGTTATTCTTGTTGTAGTCTTTATTAAAATTCCATTTAGTGGTAGAAATGTGTGTTATTATAAAAGAAGTCATCAAATAAGCGCAAGAAACACTTAGTCTTCGAAGATGTTATTGAGTGGTGCTCATTTAAGGAAATTTCCTCCAGCGTCTTGTTTTTGGTTTACCGGCTACTCAAACTCTACCTATCGTCACGGTAGCAAATTTTAGGAACGTGATCTATCGGGGGTCCAGGAAACGAGCAGATTCCACAAAGTCGGACTTTACGGAGTATGATATAGCATGAGGAGTTTTAAGCGGATCTACAACGAGGTGGTTAGGGTCAGGTTAGTGCGTCACGAATTTTCGGTTTTTCAGAAAGCAGAGTGAAAAGTACGAGTCCAATCCCATACTATGTCCAGATCGTAACTGCAAAAAGAAAATACGCGTGTCGCGGCGGTAACTGGACCTTTTGTTTGTTTGTTTGTTGTTGTTGTAGCGGCAGAAATCTGCCGAGTTGACAGTACTTGAATAAAAATCCAGGTCCGTTCCGGTTATGTAGACGACTGTTCTGGGAACGGATCTTTTGGTTGGTAATTGATCATCCTAAGGCACTTGGCACGTCAAAGGGTTTCTGAAGGTGTTAACTGTTGCCTCCGAAACCTATGGATGTCGTTGGATCGGCAGTGAACCTACAGAGGGTTCGGTTGTCAGTTTGCAATAAGCTAGTCCAAACAATGTTCCGGGTTTGGTTGCATTAGGTAATCTTCTAAAGATCACCAAGTGATTAACTTTTTTCATTTTATTCTATTGAAGTATGAATCATCTTTGGAGTCTCATCCAAAATCCACTGTTTTTAATCACCAAAAACTCTAAATAAATGCAGCAGTACTAACTAATACAGTCTTCGGACGTAATATTCGAGGCTTCTTCCAGCTCTTTATGCAACAATCAGAAAATAAAATGAAGAGGCTTCTGAAAAATATTGCTGTCTAATTTCCGACCCTGAGAAGTAGTAGTTCTACCCTACGGTGACCGCCAGGTTTACTGTGCTCCGAAAGGAATAAGTCAAGGAAATTGTGGTTTCTTCCGTCATAAGTCCCGTTTAAGCATACCTTAGTACGATTGAAGAGCGGTTACAGATAGACCCGAAGAAAACCAATGATTTTACCCTTCTTGAACTCCCCAAATCAACACTATGCAAGCTAGTGTAAACTTGGCACTAGAAAGCTATAACAAAAGTACGCAATATTCCAACAAAAATCGAATTTTAGAGAAGCAATGCAACAACAACAACTGAACGCAGTGAATGAGAGTAAACAAAGAAAGCAAATGAATGCAATGAACGGCTGCGTTTTATAAATTGGCGTACTCCATTAATCGAAACGGCAATGGCACTAACAACAATACAAGCAACAACTATGTTAAATTCATAGTTGTAAAGAGCTTTACAAAGCAACAACTACGTTTACTTTTACAAGGAAGGTTGAAGGACTGGCCTTTTGTTGTTGTGCGCCCCATGAATGGCAACAAAAATCACACCAACACAGCGAAGAGCAAAACAAAAATGGTAGGAGAGTCACGCACACGCGCGCAAAGCGCACACCAACACATGCGAAGCACGCCAGCCATCCAACTGGAATGTTTCCAATTGGAAGTCATGCACTGGAAAGCAATAACCATTACGTGCGTGCGAAGAGTGCGGCAGGCGGCGCGCTGTTTATGGGCTTAGCTAGCTGCACCACTTGCGCTTGAGACGCGCACGTAGGCGTGTTAACACGCATGCGCCATCTTGTTCGACATAAAACGGCTGGGGAAATGCAGTGTATGACTGCTATGTGCGCGAGTAGTGCAGCTAGCTTGCGTGCCACACTGTGTATACACATGCTCGATTGTTCTGACGCTGCCGCTGACTACGTGTACCGTGTTTGAAGTTGACGCCCAATGTTTTGAATGAGTACCTGGGTATTTGACTATGCGCACGGTGTGATTCAAGCGTAGCGCGAGTGCCGTGGCAAAGCCTGTTGGTTTGCTGGTCTGGTGCTGAGAGTTCATGAGATTTAGCGTTAATAAAAAAATTTAAATACAACAACAACTAAGTGAGTACGCAAATGCTGCTATGTAAATGAGCGCGTAGTAAAGCAACAACAAGCCGTGTACTGTTTGCAACAACAACAAACTCCAAACGTACACTTGCTGCTAGAATATTTTTTTTTTTTTTACTTTTACAAAATCGTTTATTGTTTTTGCATGTGTTTCTCATGCGCAAATCTTCGTGAGCAACATAAGAAATGCATTGAAAAAGCATTAATAAAATTACAACAACCATAATAGTTGTACGTATGTGTATACGCTTAGCTTTTGCGTCGCATGTTTACTTGCCGCATGCCGCATGTGCCATGCAAATGCGTACGTTTGTCCGCTACTAGCGCCATTACGCCACTGCCACATGCCACAAACGCTATGCCGTTGTTGATTTCGCATTTCGCCTAACAGCCATAGTTAGCGCGTCGGAGCGCTGTGCTCGTTGTTGTCGTCTCCAGCCAGCGCCGTTACTTAACTTGTCGTTTGCACAAAACTCTCGGTGCGCTTGCAATCGGCCCACAGTTGTACGTGGAAATTATGGCGAATTTGTTGTGTATTTTATGCGAAATTATCGGCGCTTAGCATTTTTGCAAAAATTTACGTAAATTATTGTACTTACGTGCGCCAAGCATTAACTAGCGCGCCACGCTTTTTATTGTGCGCCACTCAAGTAGGCTTCGTGTTAAACGCGTCACTCAGCGCGTTATTTACAGTTGTTGCGCTGTTGATTACCCTGCTCGCGCGGCAATGTGCTGAAGCGTTTTCTGTCTGCGCTCACAGTGTGTTCGGTTTGGAGCGCTGTATATTCACGTGTATTCGTATGTGCGTTTGTGTGTTCGTTATGTGCGCGCTCAAATAAACCGGTTTATTGCTAGTTAATATTTTACGCTTGCTGCGACGCGTCCAAAAAAACATACGCGTGACGCATTGTAACTTCGTGCAAGTGTATGAGACGCGTCAGTGCGGTGTTTCTATAAGTAACGAATGCATGGCTGCTACTATTTGACTAAAAAGTTGCCTTCGAAGGCGTTTTTAGAGTAAATTAATATAATTGTTGCTTAACACTTGCTATGAAATGTATCTCTTTCAATTAATATGCATTTATTTTTTGCTTTATGAAATTTAGTGCTCATTTTTATAGCTTTAAAGTAATACTGCTGAGTCGTGCCATTAAATATGTGCTTCAATAGAGTTATGTCTGTACAAGAGGTGCTAATAGTTTTTGTCGAAATTTTTTGATTTCATTTTCGACTTTTAAACCGCTACTTTTCGTTATATAAAACAATCTATAATTTTATTTTCTATTTTGTTTTCGGCTTTTGTACCCCTTCTTTTCAATATATACATATAAACAATTCACAATATTATTATTTTTTCTATACAGAATCTGCAAAAAGGATTAATTTTTTTAATATCGCTACTTTTTGTTGAATATTTCTTCTCTAAATTTTTTCTTTCCAAATATTTTCTATACAGAATCTGCAAAAAGGATTAATTTTCTTAATATCGCTACTTTTTGTTGAATATTTTTTCTCTAAATATTTTCTTTCCAAAGTATTTTCTCTGCTCTATTGTTACTTTCTTCAAAACTTATATTTTTTACTAAAAACCCGAATAGCTTTTCAATTCAAATCAACTTATTAATTTCCCAATAAAAATTGCTCCCAACTTTTTCCTAATTTTTTTTTAATTCTAATTTTGAAAATTCTAAATTTTTTTTGGTTTTCAATTTTCGTTTTCGTAAAAAAATTATTTTCCTTCCAAATTTTTCTGTGTATAATTATGATTTTGTCTAAATATTTTTCCTGCACTATTATTACTTTTTATCAAAACATATGTATCTATATTTTTCTTAAAAACACTAATAACTTTCTAAATAAAAATATAATTTTTATAAATTTTTTCTTAAAAATTTTCTAAAAAATTCTGAAAACTTTTTCTTTAATAATTTTGCTTTTTCCTAAACAAAATTTTTTTCGTCACAAATTTTTTTCAGTGTATAACTATTACTTTTTCCTAAAAAATATATATTGTTTTTTTCAAAAAATAAAATTAAAAAAATCGAGATTCTAAAAATGTTTCAATTAATTTTTTTCTTTAAATTTTTTTTTCTGTGTATTATGATTATTTTGTTTCAAAAAACACATACATATGTTTTCTTGAAAAAATTGAAAAGGCTGCAAATATAACTTTATGCATTTTACAACGAAATTTTTTACCAGTGTAATTGAAGTATTTGAAGTCGTCTTCTAAAAATTTTCTGACGAAATTGTTTCAAAATTTAATTGCATTCAGCCATTATTAACCTCCAGACTTTTTTAAATTTCGAAACTAGTCTGCGAACGGGGCCGAAGATCTTGAATTATAAAAAAGTCAGCTTTCTCTTGTTAACCGTTACTTCGTATGTGTAATCTATGCCGCTGGCTAATAACGGCTGCCTCTCCTCAGATAACTGCAAATTTCTGAACGTAGTTCGGATATACTCTTCGACTGTTATCTCTACGAGTAACTTGTTGGAATCTCTGGAAACCCAACAACTCAAAAATGGACAAATAAATTAAATATCCCAGAAGACTGGAAAGAGAATTACAGTCTTTGTTTCGTCGCATCTAAATACATAACTCATCTGGTTTGTGAAGAAATCCCAAATTGGTTAGTCAATTACCGGATTAATAGTTCAACAAACTATTTTCCTACCCCGTCCATATCTAACCTCTTCTTTTAATTAATAGAAACAGTCACCTCTAGTAGACATCTGACTTCTGAGTAATTTTCGAGCCTTTTTCTAACTTCACTCTTTCGGTGGTAACTAATGATAGCGTAAATATAGCCTTAATAGGCAATTACTAGTTCTTTTATCAGGATTTTTAAGAAATTCTGTTGAAATGAGCGAACTCTGTCGTATGGATTCGTGGAATAGCTAGCTTATTCGAGACAAGTTTGAAATTGAATGAGAAAATTATTGATTTGTAGTTTCAATGAACTTTCTATCACACTTAGCTGCACGCTATCCAAACTCTGTCTGGACGAAAACGCCTCTGTAGATAATAGATTTTTTCTAAAGCTTGAAAGAATATCATCGAACCAGCACTTTGGAAGCTGTGTATCGAAATACGTGTGAAACTAGGAAAGTCTTTCTGTTTAGGGACCGACAGGAGAAGGTTATTTACACTTCGTAGTTATAGTTTGTATTTATCCGATTCAGCTGGCCAATAACGTATTAAAAATAAACAAATAAACAAATGAAGTGAAAGTTGAACAAAGTTTTAAAAGCGAGTAAAAAGTTGTGAAAGTGAAATTAAAAAAAGAATCAACGCTGAATTAATTCAGCTAATTAAAATTACAAACAATTTTTCCCGAAAAACATCATAATAAGAAAAAAATATGCCACAGCGTTCACCATTCGCCATACAAGAGCTGCTCGGCTTGAGCAATTCAGCCGCAGCAGCAGCTGCAGTGGCCGCAGCCGTCGCTAAAACACACGAACCCAGCGAAAGCGGCAGCGCGCTGAAGGACCACGACACGCCGTCTGCGAAAACAGAAGAAACTGCTGTTACAGCGACTACTGACGGCACACCGCCACCCACGACAATAACAACGCGTACACCATCGCCCAATCAGCCAGCGTTGGCTGCCAATAGCAGCAGCAGCGGCAGCGCTAGCAGTGCAACCACTTCATTAAACACGACCGCAACTGTGGGCACCAGTGCGCCCGCACTGTCGGCGTCCGTGGTCACCACGGCTGCAAATGGCAGTATTGCAGCCGGGCCGTTTAGTGTTGCCGCCGATCAGCAACAACAGCAACAGCATGCTGCACAACAACACCAACAGCAACATCATCACCACCAGATGACAATGGCTGCCGCTGCTGCCTCACGCATGGCCTACTTCAATGCACATGCCGCTGTGGCAGCTGCATTTTTGCCACACAATCTAAGTGGTGGCGGTGCTGCGGCTGCCCAGCACACTACCAATTTGCATGCATTGCAGCAACATCACAATCATCATCATCATCACCAGTTGCAACTGCAGTCACATCATACACACGCACATCCGCCGCATCATTTGTTGCATGCACAGGGTAAGTGGCGATTTGTGTCCTTTGAAATATGTATTATAATGCAATCGATTGAAGGTATGCGCCGTTATGCGTCTTTGTAATTTGTAATAAAGATATCCTTGAATGTTTGCAGGTTTCTAAATTTTTATTTTTATAAATCTGTTGAGACTTACGGGTTACCTTGCATACGTAAGGTTTGAAAATTAGTTACCATTTATACCCGAAAGTCGGTTGGGCTTAGAGTTAACTACCACTACAGTTGCGCTAAAGCAGAGCCATGAGCTTTTTTGAATTTTGAATACATCTATAGTCTATGGTATAGCCTCTTCCCTCACAAATATGTCGGAGTGGGCTTTAAACCTCAACTGCTGGAATGGTTTTAACCTACCAAAGAAGCCTTTCTAGTTATTTTTGGATAATATACAATTTTCAGCGTTGTTTTGCTAGGAGTTTCACTTTGTTTTCTTTAATTTTTAAACACTTTTCATCGGTTTAATCCTTTTCATCCGCTTTGCTTATAGCACCTCACGTCTAAAAATCAGTGTTCCAGCATATCTACGAATTTTTGTTGTTTTAGGCTCATCTGTTTGGATAGTTTGAATAGTTTGCATAATAAGCCCTAACCATTTTCATGCTTTCTAATATCGAAGCGACGGGAATTTTGGATCTTTAGTAACAGCTGGATAGATAGATTGAGAGGTGAACTTACTAAAACGTTTGTTTTTTCATTTGAACTAGTCACCTCTATGTCGGTGTGGGAACTTACCTCCATCTGAGTTTAATAGCATCTTATCCGTTGAGAGAATTGTTTGCAAAGGGTTAAGGGGCCAGCTAGATCCTAACACCGTTGAAAGTGTTTACTAGGACCTCAAAAACAATATCTGATTATTAAAAAAAGACGAATTTATAATGAGTTTCAAAAATTGGTATATCTCACTTATTTCATACAAACTGGTCCCGCACTAGATATTTGTGGGGCCCCACGATATGAGACGCTGGAAGAGTTATCAGAAACCTATTGAAATTCGTTTCTTATGAGCTACATAATCTGACCATCTAGCATCGCTGAGTACCAAAATTGGTCTAAGCGTGCGTACCAGAGTAATCTGACCTAAGCTATTTCATACAAACCACTCCTTAAGGGCTGCAATAAAAAGACGTTTTTAAATTTTATGTGATTATATACATACAATTTAGTCGTTTATTTTCTAAATATATTATTAATTAAATATTTAACAATTATATAATACATACATATGTATGTATATTACTAATATATTTTGTAGTATTTTATAATAAATTTAAAGCTACCAACTTATTAATAACTATAAATATATATTTTTTGGATCAAAATATTTTTGAAAAATTTGTTTATTAATTTTTTTTGTAATTTTAATAATTATAAATTTTTCCTAACTTTTCTGTATATTTGTACATATTTTAGACCTTCTTTTTGAAAAGATTCGATTATCACATTTTTATGATTAAATAATTATAATTTTTTCTATTGAGGTATATTTTTCCTTAATTCCCCTAATTTTTCTAACACCTTTTTGATATTTTAATTACATTTATACATTTTTTTATTTATTTTTCACAAAAATTCTTTTAAATATAAATGTTTGATTAATTAATTGTTTTTAATATGTTTGTACCTTGTTTTGTTTTAAATTTTCTTGCTTATAAATTATTTAAAAACAAGGCTAGACCCCAACAAAAAAAATAAAAAAAATAAAACTTTAGACATTTTTTACAATATGTTTTAAACATTTTTTAATTTAATGCAAATTATTTTTTCTTGCTGTTCCGTTTTTTGCTTAAAATAATTTTAGTTTTCTTATTTCACTTAATTTTGTACACTCTTTTTGGCATTAAAATTTTTGATATGTGTTTTAAAATTTTGTTTTCCACGTTTTGCTTATAAATTATTTTTGTTAGGTTAGGTTAGGCTAATCTGGTAGGCCAATAAGCCACGCATAGACCAGTTTGGTCCTTTGCGATACCAGATGGAGTTCAGTTGCTGTTATTATTTTTGTTTATTATTACATTTTTTATATATTTTTTGTAGATTTTCTATAAACGTTAAATATTCGATATGTGTACATATAAAGTTTAAATTGTTTGTGTTTTTTTCGCTACTTATAATAAATGAATTTTTGGTGGTCAGTACCAAATGTGTATTAAATTTTTCATATTTCCGTATAGGTATAAATATATTAGTTTTTTCTTATTTTTCCTGAACATATTGTTATTATTGTTATAATTTTTTAAAAACTTATAAACTTTTTATATTTTTTTAAACTTTTTTTTTTTATTTTTATTTTTTTTTTTTTTTTACACAAATTTTGGGGATCTTATTTTATTTTTTACTTTGGTTTATTTTATTTTTTTACATATTTTTTTTTAGTTTTGTTTGTGTTTTTGTTTTCTTTTTTCGTTTTTTTTTGTTTAATTTCTTTATTTAATTTTTTTGTCTGTTTGTTTTGCACAATTTTTTGCAATATTTTATACATTGATATGTTACCTTAAAGACAATGTAACTAAACTATTATTATTTTAACAGCCTTTTTATTTTATGATACATTTACTTTAACATCTTTTTATTATTTTTTTTTAATTTATTTTTTAAAATTTTATATATTTTTGTTAAATTTTTCATATTTCCTTTTAAAAATAAATATATATAAAATTTTATTAATTTTTCCTAAACCATCTTATTATTATTATTGTGATAATTTTTTAATAACTAAATTTTAATTATAAATTTTTGATTTTTTTGGTTTATTTTTTGTTTTTTTACTTTTTATTTTCTTTTTTATTTCAATCTTTACCTGTTTGTTTTGTAATATTTTAAACATTGATATGTTACCTTAACCACAACATACTAACTTTATTTCCAACTAAATTTTACAAAACTGTTAAGGTTTATTTATGTTTAGGAAAATATTTTTTTTGAGTTGTTATTTCTATATATTCAATTGAAATTATTACTTTCTAAGTTACACGAAAAAATTTACTTGAGATATTTTAAAAATATCGAAGATTTCCAATGGTTTAACACATTTTCATTTTTAGAAGCCATTTTTGGCTTTTATTTTCTATATAGAAACTCTTAAATTATTTATATTATTATTTAATATATTTATAATTATTCAACAAATAAATTCCCGAACAACAATTAAAAAAAAAAACAAAGAAAACAAATTTCAACAACTACCCTAAAAACAACCAAAACAATTATTAACTTATATACATACATATATACATATATATAGTATATATGCATAGACAGATATACAAATGTATGTATATATATGTATATCCATATGTATAATATATATGAAACATATTTTTTAAATATTTTTTTTTTCACTTTTACACAAAGAACTTATCACTAATAATTATTACTATATAACGTTAATTTAGTCCCTGAAAGACAATTGTTGACAGTTTTTTGAAAGTTTATAACCTGAAAGCAAACGAAATCAATTGTGATTAAAAATATTTAAAAAATCGGATGATTTTATGTAAATATGCTTTGAATATCGCTGCCTTGCATGCCATTTCGCTATACATATGTATAACTACCATAAAAGTTTACCTGTCAAACTTAGTAGCTTAGGCTATACACACAGTGCAGTGGTGTTCAGTAAGTAACACAAATGTGATTCATATATGGAACGAACATCGTAAGATTAGTTCTAATATAATAACTCAAAAATTTATTCAGAAAATCACCAAAAAGAATATTATAATTTTTTAGCGATTTCTGCTTACTAATTTTCGTTTATTTTAAAAGGCATTCTAGTCTAGATTTTTCAAAAAATTTAAAATCCTTAAGAGTTATAAAATTATTTTTAATTATTTTTTACCTAAAACTTATCATATTTACCATGCTCCCAGCTTCACTGTGTGCAAAGTCTAAATAACAGCTATATTTTATGGAAAGCTGAATTTAGAATATTTATTTATTTATTAAATTATATATAAAAAAAAATAATACTACTAGTATACATACATATATAAAAGGAGCAGTAGCTACAGAGGCTTTCAGCTCTGAGGTTAGAATAGTTGTAGATATTCCCATACGATTTCTCCTGAGCTACTATAAAATACAATAAGCTTGATAGAAGCTGTTCTCTCTGAGGCAAGTCTTTAACTATCATTCAGATTATTAGAACCGGTTCACTTGAGAAGCTTCTCGAACCGGAATTTCGTGGAGCGGTTGGTCGTTATTATAGTTAGTTTATAGATAATGGTGACAAATGAAGAAAACAGGGCATAGTGAATAATATAAAAATATTGCTATATCATCGATCAGCTGCGTTGAGGATAGGCAGAAACTCAGTTAGATATACTTAGGTTTTATTTTTGGTTCGATTTACTTCCGAATAAAACTTTTGTAGCGATCAGTATTGAACACATCGGATTGAACATCGACAGAAATTCAACAAAACATTATCAAAAACATTAAGTGTTGGATTTGGTTGGGTTTACTTTGGAAAATCGCACTTCAAAAGTTTTTAATACAATCGAAGTAAATAAAAATTATATAGATACCTGACAGAAAGATATACGCGGATCGCTTGCTGCTAAAAGCTTTTATGGCCGAGATGAATATTTTAAGTTACTGTATATAAATTAGTGCTCTTACGTCAAAACATTCTTAATATGTATGTACATATAACATCAAAAATGTGACAGATTGTAACACTAGGCTCGCCAAAGAAAAACCTACGTACGAACTTTGTTACGATTTTGCACATGAGTCACCCTTTACTTCTTCCAAAATGTTAATTGGTATTAATTTTATAAAAAACTGAGGTGTAACAGACCATAAATATATGTATATGTATGTATATGTACATATATATCTACCAATGTCTAAATGACTCAGTTCGCCAAATATTCGCTAAGTAAAATTTAATTTGCTTTGTTTTTTTTTTTGCGAACACCGATTTTGAATGTCACTATTAAATTTTAAGCATTTCTGACAATCACCAAAAATGATTGCAAGTAATTATTTGCCAAAACGAGTACAGGAAATTTGCAGACATACATACATACATACATATTTATATATGCGACATTGTCGTTTGCGTACAATTTTTTCACACACTGATTAAACAAATTAATAACGAAAGATAAACAATGCAAATGAATAATATGAAAATTACTTAAATCATGAAAGCAGAGCGTGGAAAAAAGTTAATTTAAAAAATAATAAATTATTGAAAAGTCAACGAAATCAAACGGAAGTCATAAGCTAAACAATAAAGTAAACAGAGGAGCAAAAGAAAAATAGGAGAAAGAAAAAACAGCTGTTTGTTGCATGACAGAGTTGCTTAGCGAAAGAGTGGGAGCAGTATTGTGGTCGAAAAGGTTTAAATTCTCAGCTCGACTAAGGTGACAATGAAATATTTAAAACACTTGGCGCATTAAATAAAGAAAAACAAATAAAACAAAAGCGGCAAATTAACGAATGCAAAAGAAACACTTGAAAGTACAACAACAACAAACACAAACATTAAATATATGTATGTATCTGCATGTGCTGAGTGCCGACAGTTGGAGAGTTGAAGAAGCGCCGAACGTAGCCGACAGGGAGTTGACTGAAATTGAAATCAGATTAATCCATTCGTACGCTAATTACTTGCAACAGCAGCCGGACGCGCCTACGAGGGCAGTTAACCGGCTGTACAACAACAGCAGCGCGCTTACAATAACACTCACATTACGGTTGACGTTGTGTTGACCGCTTATGCTGGTGATTACGCTGTTGTCTGTCCGGCGTTGGTGTTGGCGGTGAGTGTATGTGGCGCGAGTATTGTTGTCGCCTTGTCGTTAAAGTCGTATGCTTTGTTGTTGCAAAACATGACAAGCATTTTGCGTTCGTGATGTATGTATATCTATAAATATACAGGGTGACGAGAAGAATGACAAAAAATTGTTTAAATATGAGCTAATCTCTAAATTCACTTTAGCGCACATTTTTAGTGATTGAAGGTTATCAATGAGAATACAGTGGCGATAAGGTGTTGGTAGACATGAACAGATGAAGAACAGCTTGCTTGAGAGACTTGATGGTATTGATTCCAATTAGTAAAATTCGGCGGTAAAACTTTGGGTGGGATTTAATATAGTTGTTGTTGTTTTAGCAGCAGATTTCTACCGAGTTGACAGACTTTGGCCATATAAAACTCCGGGTTCATTCCGGTTACGTAGATCCGATTGTCGTAGGTGTATATAATATTAATATAGTCTTACTCCGTGGTAGCAGAAATGTAAAAAGATCAGCAATCCATTCACAAGCAGAGAGAATGACGCTTGACTGGGGAATCTACAATGAACCAGAAGTGGAAAAGGTTGTAAGTGTCAGAAGGTTCCGCTCCCAAAAGTCACTTGTGACGCCGTAGAGAAACCACAGCACACAATCGTGTGAAATAGCGCAACAGTGAAGAGGCCCTCAACTACAGATAGGAGTAACAGGATAACGAAAAAAAATATCGAAATATAATCTTCAAAAAGTATTTTTGAGACTTGCACATCGCGCATTTAACTTTCTCTCACCCTGTACATGACTAAGCAACGTCTCGTCAAGCTGACTGTCTCATTGCCATTGTCACTACCGACTGCTGATTCTACATTAATGTCGTTGTGCGTTTAATGAGTATTGCGATGGTACATACAAACATACATATTCGTGTACTCATTGAGATTTTGTGACTTTGTAGCTAACTATTCAACCGCCCACTCACCCAGCGGCAGCACCGGCACTCAGCTGGCTTGTCGGTACGCTTGCTCGTTACTAAGCGCCTGATTGACTACCAACTCATTGTTATGGCTACTACATATGTATTTATTTTTTAGCCGTTTAAGCGCTCAGCTATGCAAAATAAGTTACTTGAGCCACGTATTTATTATGCTGACTTTGTGGTTTTTAAGCTACCTGTTCTTTTACGCTCCTCAAATGTGTATTTCTCCACAGTACCGTAATTTTTATGCCTTAACAAATTTAGTACCATACTTAAGCAGCTCCTTGTGGTGTTTAAAAAATTTAGACGACAACGAAAATAAACTCCATTTTCAATTAAGCTGGCCAAACACTCAACGAAAATCTCTCTTGTTGCTACTCTTTGTTTATTATTCTAGTTACGACGGCATAATTAAGCCAAATAAGCAGTTATGACAATATGAATATTAAGTGAAGTGTACACGAAGATAGCTAGAATAGTATTAAATATGTAAAGATGCGAGAAGTGCCTTAGATAATGTAGAATGGCGGATGACAGCGTTCCGTAACGCGAAGAGCAGATTACGAAATCCGACAACGAGCTCCTAATAAGTACGTTTAACACCTGCTGCATGGAAATTCGTCAGCTCTTCAAGATGTAGTTATTTAGTTCGAACTTTAGTTTTGATAATGCCAATTTACGTTCTATTTGTCCAACAGATATGGTTTAAACGTTATTTTACCGTGAGAAACGAGTCCAGTTTTCGTAAAATGGAAGTTTCTAAGAACTCCTAGTTAGAATTTTCTCACCTCCACCTTGATAGATTTATCAGCCGGTAAGCGTCGACATTTTGGATTGCTATTGTAGTTTCCTTAACTTGCAAAAAGTCTAGTGTGTTTAGGATGGTACCTGCTGACGACAGCCTTACCTCATGGCGCTCAAAAGCATAACGGATCAAATCAATGCGTTCATTATAGCCTTGAAAACCAGACATTTTCAGTACCAATTAGCAGTGTGGAATGGACCCACTAACCTCTTTGGTAAAGTTCGAGGCTCATCTACAACCTCTGCCGTACTTTGGGTTCAGCCCCCGGACACTGGTATTTGACTCACTGGCCCCGTTCACCCGGACAATCGGTGAACGAACCGGCGAAAATCTGTCCTTAAGCAGTATATTCGGTGTTTTTTCCATTGATATGGCCACCACCACACCTAAACTCCAAGCATTTATAGTTTCTAAAATTTTCCTCTCGCCCGCTCTAACTCAGACCAAGAGCGACCTTGCAAAAGAGGAAGAAGGTCATCCGCATAGACACAACACTTACAGAGTGGCTTGAGCTGCCCAAGCAGAGAGTCCATCATAAGATTCCAAATATATGGACAAACTTCGATCTTCACACTCCCATTCATGCCGACTAGAGAGGCCTTTCTGTTCGAAAAGTAACACCGCCAAAAAGTAATTTTCGGACAGCCAAGCTCTTCCAGTCGTTGCACCACGAGATCCCAGCTTAGATAGTATCTGAAATCTTAAGGATTCCTTCAGAAATATCAGCTTTTCGAGGCATAGCTTTCGAATGATATACTTTCATACTTAATGCTATGTCAGCGTCGTGCATCCTCGGCTAAATTTTGAATTAACAGTTGTTTTAATATTCCACTGTTGCCTTCAAATAATAAGTGACTTTTGCTTTAAATCTTCATTTATTAGCCTGTTTGTCAGAGTGATGAAAGGGGTTCGACAGTGGCAGGCTACACTCCCTACAAACACATTGCAACTGCACATTGAGTGGCAAGCACACTCAATGAACTTCACTGGCGTCAATCGACAATAGCCGTAGTGTGACTCGTGCAACAAAAACAAAAAAACCGCGTCACCTTGTATGCATTGTGTACGACAATGGACGGGACACGCTATGACATTTGTTTTTTAGATGGTGCTTAAAGCTACTTAAAAGTATGTTGCATGCAACACCAACCAATAATGCCTGCATCAATTGTATATTCGCGCAAACTGGAAGTCCATCAGTCAGTGACATATCAAAGGGAAATTAAATTTGACAGACAAGCGCGCTAATTTCGCGGTTGCACTGCATAAATGCGTTTGTTTGTGTGTTTGTATGTATGTGTGAGTGTATTTCAGTGCAATGCGCCTTAAGTCGCTGTCGTTAAGCTCGTCAATCTGCGTTGGTTCGATGAGGGCAATGCAAAGCTGCAACCAGTTGTGCGGATCTTGAGTACAAATACGCCTTTGTTTTGTGGTGTTTAAATGTTTTTGTCTAAACGAAAAAATAAGTGAAAAATGTAAAATGAAACAATGCCGAGCTAATGGAAGGGTTGAAATTACAGTCAAATTGTATTATTATTGACTTTCGAAAAGCTGCCATCAGCTGTGTGCGGCTGTTTGGCAGTATTTGAATACGAATATGCAAGAATGGGTCTCAATAGATCCTAACTCTTAAAGATCTTAGTGAATCCTAAAAATTACCAGAAAATACCGATTTATTGTAGCTTAACTGTGATGAAACCATGGAGAACTGTGGAATCCAACAGCGCTCGATCCACATTGGCCAATGTCGAACGAGTGTATAGAAACATCTCCAAAGCCGTCTGTTGTTGATCCAATTCCAATTTTAATGACGCTTTTGCTTTGTCCAAAGCGCACCTGTTTACTATCGGCGAAGATTTACAGCACAGATTTTAATATTTTTGTTGATTAAACCAACAGTTCAAGTACTGACTGTCAACACCAGAAAGCCCGTATAAGATCGTGAACGGCACAAGGTTAAGAGCGGCAGCAAGACACAGCGCACCAGTTTACTTACTAGCTGAATGAAGGCATTCAAACTAAACTTAATATTTTTGTCGACGATACCAAAATATCGATAGTTGACAAACTGCAGAAGTGAATAGGATCCTGTCAAGCTCAGAGTAGCAATAAAATCTTCAAATTGCGCAGTCTTAAATTACCTCGTCACTGGTAGTCAGCAATTAGCAACACTTTGCAGAAAACATAAAGTTGGCGTTGTTGGCTAGTTAAATGACAATTGGTCGGACGGTCATAAACTATGCCACACAAATATGGTCGCATAGATCCAGTAGAATGTAGTTTTCTCAGCTACAAACCTGTTCAAACACAGTACTCAGTATACACTCTTGTTGTCTTTTAAGTAACACCTTCAAAATGAAGCCTTAAACCCGCAGTCGCGGATCACAACGAAATTCTTTTCAAGCAGTTTCTGCTAGGGCGCCTTCATGGAAATCATCATTTGAGTCATCTACTTGTAGCTGAACTGTTTCCCAGTTGCAATAGAGATCATTCCATCAATACATTCACGGCAAGAAGCATTCCACTGAGCAGACCAGTCTTCTAAAACTTCGCCGACTTCTTCTGAGCGAATGGCATGCTTGGAGTCAAATTCCCACAAAAAACAGAGGAGCTCAACATCGTCGGACACAGTCAGTTTCAGTTAGGCAGTAAATGCCGTTCACACAGTAGCCTATAACATCTTCGTTGATTTATTTCCGGTGAACAGCGTTCTTGAAGTTACACCGCCGGCCTTAGCAGAAAAAGCGCTCCGAATCACTCGTGAAACTTGAGTCAACCTCATGCAACTTCGTTCAGATTATTTTAGTAGACTCAACTTCTACTTCTTCAGAATAAAATCTGACAAACTCAACTATATCTTGCAAGCAAAGGATCCCCGCATGACCTAGCCAAATCTTTGCTTGTCCAAACCCATTCATTTAACAAACCTTTGCTTGTCCAAACCCATTCATTTAACATTCCTGTCCTAAGGTACAACCGCGTTGAAATAGGTAATTCAGGCTTAGATTATGGCTACAACAAAAACGAGAGTTTAAGAATAGTTTAGAGTTTTTGTCTTCTGGAAAAGGATGTTACATTAATACTTCAAAAATATTTATAATTTTGTAAGTCAATCGCACCTAAAATACATGTCTTTACTTAAAAATTCCTCCAGCGGTTTATTGAAATTTTATTGCCCCAGTTTTTAGCTCTGTCAGTTGGCGTCCCTTCCTTTTGCCACGTAACGCACCACAACAAAGTTCATATCTAAATGTTAAGTACTATTCAGGCCGTTAGCGTTGGCAGCAATTATATGAAATTCGATACTCCATCATGTTTTCAAATATTCCTTTCATACTCGTATTTGTTGTATTTTTTTATTTTTAACACATTCCAACTTGACAAGCATAAAGCGTTATTTGCTAATTGCTGACTACTTGTACAAGTACAACATCAAAAAACTGGGGTAAGTGACGAGTTAATTAAAAACTGATTAATGCTAAACAATGCCTGACGAAGGTACGCGGAAAAGGAAAAGAAGTGAAAAAATAAAAATAAAGAACTAAGTGAGTGAAATAAAAAAATAAGAATGGGTGTAGTGTGGCAAGCGCAAAAGTGTTGAAAGAAAATATAAGCAAAATGAAACGCTTAAAACCAGTAAGCTTTGCCTCAAGCTTGCATGAATATCCTTCAAATGCTTTCAATAACTACATGCTAACTATGCGCAGCGCCGCCTGTCGCGTGAATTTCACGAGAGGACGATCAGCCGTGCGTGCAATACACTAACGGGATCGCTAACTGTGCTTTCTGCAGCAGCTAAAGCAATTAGAAAACAGCAAGCAAACAAAAAAATTAAAAAAAAAAGTGAAAACACTTCGAGTTTCTAAAATTATTATTTTTTGTATGCAACACTGTGTCTGCAGACCACCCAAACACCAGCGTGGCTGTGATATTTCCAAGTAAAGTTGTCTGCCTCCATTGCGGCTGTTTGACGCTTGACGCTGCCAATTGACGTCAACCTTTTGGCCGCCAAGTAAATGAGATTCTTTACATGTATTTGTGTGTGTGAGTGCGTGAGATTGAAAATGATTGATAGACGTTTTGACGCTGGAACTACAAATGAGCGCTACTTTCAGACAGTCCGATCACAAATATATCTACGTAAGTGCAGTAGCTGCAATTCTTATGATATGAATGTTGTAGAAATGATTGCATAAATTTAAAAGTCTAGCCAAGAAGAGGAGATTGCTTGTTGTAAAACGCCTCGATGAATTTCTATGAGAACTTTGCATCGATAGCCAGGCTACAATTGGGAGACCGAGCATGTCTTTGGAAGTAGTGAGGAAGTAGAGATGACGGCTGTCAGAAAGCGACTACATGTATACTGAGCTCCAGGTCTCAACGGAATTCCGGAAAACGAAATAGCTGATGAGGTTGCCAAAAGTGACATCTATTTGGCTACCAAATCAGTACAAGAAATACGAAATTCATTGAAAACGACACACAATAAAGTTTCCGACAGGGCGGACAGACGGTTCAGAGTGAGATGGAATACCTTAAGGAAATGAAGGATCGTCAAGCTTATACACAAGAGCCCCGTGAAACACACGCATGCTTTTTACTGACCCTAATGACTAGCCACAACCACTGGTATCAGTGGGCTGGGCGATATACACGCAGAAAGTGAAGGGAAGTAGACATGAAAGATACACTGCAACACTTTCTATGTTACTGTCCAGCCTTATCTCGAACTCGTCTTAGATATCTAAAGGCAAAATCGTTGATATCCTGTTTGACGAATACTTTAGCTGAAATTAAACTGAACCTGCATCTGGCATTACTAAATCGTCGAGTTGAAAACGACGTATTTACTATATGAATTCGCTGGGCTGTAACGGACCAAAGTTTTCTGTGTCATTGCCAAGCGTTTTATGGATTCGATCAAAAAGTTTTGTGTCTTGCAATCGTTGGGAACGCATTGACTTACGGTACATATTTCTTAATCATTTCTTAGTGGGTTTTTTTTTCATATTGGATTACATTACCGATCTCTATAGTAATGAAGAACCATATTAAGACATGTAATGCCTTTTCGAAGATCTTTTGTATAAGTGATGTATCTATGAGCAGCTACTTCATGTCCAATGGGTGTTACAGAGAAGTGTATTTCTCTGTTTCTTTACTGGCTGCGCTGAGCACAGAGCACATACAATGTATTTGTTGTGACCTACTCATTTTGTAGACGCATTCACTCAAGTATCCACTCGAGTTTTGTCGATTTTCGTGCTTAGAATCTCAACTTGATTTTTTTACCGTTTACTTCGCTTTATATGAGCGTTGACTTATTTAGTATTTAAAAGCAAAAAAGAAGCTGGTACTTCTATAATGCTAATCGATTTCGGACTACATAGCAATAAAGTGAAAATATTTTTTACCAAAGTAGCAATTAAAAAATCAGATACATATGTATTTTTTTTTAATTAACAGTATCTCAAGTGTTAATTCGTGTTACTGGTTTTTCATTTTGATTTCATTTTTGGCTTATTAATTAGCTTTACTTTACTTCAATATGGACAATTCGACAATTCTGTATCGACATTGGTACTGTCAAGTTAAATCATTAAAAGACTAAATATTTATAAATATAAAGGTCTGAAACCTTTCTTAACCCTGGACATGCCTTGTTAATCGATTCGACTAACAATCATCTTGTTTTGATCCAACGATAAAAAAAAATCCAACGAGGTAAAGGCGTCAGTTACCAGCATAGAATCACTTAAATTATGCCTTTTATATATTTGGATTGAATTTTTCTTATATTTTTTAATATATTTTATGTACGCATTTGCTAACAAACTTTCAAAGAAAATAAAAATATAGTGGCTCGTTATAAACTACCCTTTTAATTTCATCGACCTTTCGCATGCCACTTGAGCCCACAGTCAAGCATATCAGAATAGAAGTATTTGTTTCCTCTTCTATTAAAAAATGCACTTAAATTTTTGCTGGCCTAATTAAGGTTTGACATTTCACACCTCAAACAATCGCAACGAGTTGGCTGTCGTGCATACGTTTGCCACTTGAATTGTGTTCTTATCCTGACTATGCAGTCTGCCGAATACACGATGGTTGAAATATTATTTTATTATAAATTTCCAATCGAAATATTATACTTTAAACCTTAAGCGATTGAGGCACCTATGACACGCTATGCAAGCAACAAAGCTAAGAAATAGTTGAAAAAGCTTTGAATGAAATGAAAAACTTATTGTTGAAAAGCGAAACGACACAAAAACCTTTGTTAATGAAATTTTCTCAAGAGCTGAAGTCATAAAGTCAGATATTTTAGCCAACTTAGAATATTGTAGGACCTTAATTTTATCAGGAAACAACGCGAACATGTTGATATATAAATGTAGTTGGGAAAGCTTTGAATGAAATGAGAAATCGTTTACTTTAAAACTGATTGAACTTGCGAAACGCGCCCTAATTGTGGCAAATGAAGCCAGAACTCCTCGAAAATCCATTCAAACCTTGAATTTAGATTTTTTCAAGCGTGCTGAGACGTCAGGTACACCTTAACTTTACAGGGTCTATCGGTATGCCACTAAGAAAACAGATTGGCTCATAAAATAGTTAGTGAAGATGCATAATTTTCAAACTAATTCATTGTTCTTTTCATATTTCAATTTTACCGTAGTTTAAGTTATTTCAATTAATTTTTCTTTGTGTGTTACTTCAATTATCTGGCTATGCTCAAAATATGCAATAAAGTGCTGAAACCGCTATTTAGCATGTTGCCAAGTTTTCAATTAACCAAATTGAACAATTGCTGTGAAAACGGCTATTAGGCATGCTTCTCAAATATCAAAAGAAAATAAGCTTTTAAAAATTTTTCATTTCGCTTAATTTCAACACACACTAAGTGTGTTTATTATTTTAAAAATCATTTCCTATCTTGTTAATTTGTTTTGTGCGTGTATGCTATATGCATCTGAATCTGTGTATTGTGCTTAAATACCGTTATACAGGATGCGCTATTTTGTTATTATTGCAGCAGCAGCAAACTTTCGTGGAATAATTTTGTGGCCAAGTTGAGAGTTCTTCGTCGTATAGAAATCTGGATCCGTTGCGCATGTCTACCCGAAGTAGCCCCCCTTTGAAAAGCCAGCCAGATCTCCACACTTGGCCGCCTTGACCACACTTAGAGCGGTGTTCGCCAGTAATGCTCGGGCGATTAACCAACTCAAACGAACTTAAGTGACTTCGAGTTTACCATATAACATAAAAAATGACACACCCTGTATGTATATGCAAAATTATACTTTGTGAACTGTCAATTTGTCAATAATGTTACTAAACATTGAGTGGTTGTGTTTTGACACCTGAATATCTGTAGCCTTATTGATCAAAGACCCTGATATGAAATTAAAATATGAACAGGAAATAGTTTTACGAAGAAAATATGTAAATAAATTAAAGTAAATATAACATAAAATAAAACAATACATATTAATAAATATTTTCTCTTTACAGGTTTTCCACAAATTAAAAGCTTTGGCATACCCGGCGGCTGTTTGGCAGGTAAAATTTTTTTTTTTAGTAAAATTTGATATTACAGCAGCAAATCGTAACATACCTTTTTTGTGTAGTATAGTCTATAGGTAATGTTTACTTACATTTTTCAGATGCACTTGAAGATCCTCCACATCTAAATCGAATTTGTTAGGGTCCTCATTTGGTTTGAAGATCTCTAGATCTAGCAATTCGTGGAACATAATTATAAGTCTTGAAAATATTTTCATGAATTTTGTACATATGCTCACATATCCTGTTTGGTCTAAGCAATTATGCAATACTTCCTTCCCATATCTTACGTTGAAGGTAGCTGGATGAATATATTTCTGAAATAGTTTGTTAATCGTGTTGGGTCAATACATTTTTCGAATATTTTCTTTGGTTTATTCAATTGGAATGAGGCTTGGTAAATATATTTTCTAAACTGTTGTTTAGCCTGATCTGGTCTAAACATATTCTAATTATTACACTTCTGGAATATTTGTGTAGGCTTTTCTAGTTTGTCTTTGATGTGATCAATACACTCCCTGAACTCTTGTATAGGCTGGTCTGGTGTAAACTTAGCCTGGTCACTACGCTTTCTAAACATTTATGTATGTCCGTCTATCTACACTTCTTGAATATCTACGTGGGTTCTTCTAATTCGAATGTGGTTTGTTCGATACATTTCTGCAATAAATAGATTTGGCGTGAATTTGCTTTCATCCACATATCTTTGGTATAGGTGTTCTATTTCATCCGTTGAACAATATACTTATCTATACAATAGCTGCACATGCGTATTCCTATATCCTCACCTGTTAGGAACAGATTTCGGTTCATGCAGTTATAGAATACTTACATCATATCTTTCGAGGGTACTGTTTTTTGCTGACTCCTCTATCTTGAATATTTGTGTAGGCTCGTCTGGACTGAATTTGGTCTGATCAATACACTTCTTGAATATTTGTGTAGGCTCGTCTGGACTGAATTTGGTCTTGATCAATTCACACTTCTTGAATATTTGTGTAGGCTCGTCTGGACTGAATTTGGTCTGATCAATACACTTCTTGAATATTTGTGTAGGCTCGTCTGGACTGAATTTGGTCTGATCAATACACTTCTTGAATATTTGTGTAGGCTCGTCTGGACTGAATTTGGTCTGATCAATACACTTCTTGAATATTTGTGTAGGCTCGTCTGGACTGAATTTGGTCTTGTCAATACACTTCTTGAATATTTGTGTAGGCTCGTCTGGACTGAATTTGGTCTGAATACACTTCTTGAATATTTGTGTAGGCTCGTCTGGACTGAATTTGGTCTGATCAATACACTTCTTGAATATTTGTGTAGGCTCGTCTGGACTGAATTTGGTCTTGTCAATACACTTCTTGAATATTTGTGTAGGCTCGTCTGGACTGAATTTGGTCTTCTCAATACACTTCTTGAATATTTGTGTAGGCTCGTCTTGGTCTGACAATGAATATTTGTGTCTCGTCTGGATCAATACAATACACTTCTTGAATATTTGTGTAGGCTCGTCTGGACTGAATTTGGTCTTGTCAATACACTTCTTGAATATTTGTGTAGGCTCGTCTGGACTGAATTTGGTCTGATCAATACACTTCTTGAATATTTGTGTAGGCTCGTCTGGACATTTGGTCTTGTCAATACACTTCTTGAATATTTGTGTAGGCTCGTCTGGACTGAATTTGGTCTTGTCAATACACTTCTTGAATATTTGTGTAGGCTCGTCTGGACTGAATTTGGTCTTCTCAATACACTTCTTGAATATTTGTGTAGGCTCGTCTGGACTGAATTTGGTCTTGTCAATACACTTCTTGAATATTTGTGTAGGCTCGTCTGGATTGAACTTGGTCTGATCAATACACTTCTTGAATATTTGTGTAGGCTCGTCTGGACTGAATTTGGTCTGATCAATACACTTCTTGAATATTTGTGTAGGCTCGTCTGGACTGAATTTGGTCTGATCAATACACTTCTTGAATATTTGTGTAGGCTCGTCTGGACTGAATTTGGTCTTGTCAATACACTTCTTGAATATTTGTGTAGGCTCGTCTGGACTGAATTTGGTCTGATCAATACACTTCTTGAATATTTGTGTAGGCTCGTCTGGACTGAATTTGGTCTGATCAATACACTTCTTGAATATTTGTGTAGGCTCGTCTGGACTGAATTTGGTCTTGTCAATACACTTCTTGAATATTTGTGTAGGCTCGTCTGGACTGAATTTGGTCTGATCAATACACTTCTTGAATATTTGTGTAGGCTCGTCTGGATTGAACTTGGTCTGATCAATACACTTCTTGAATATTTGTGTAGGCTCGTCTGGACTGAATTTGGTCTTGTCAATACACTTCTTGAATATTTGTGTAGGCTCGTCTGGAGTGAATTTGGTCTGATCAATACACTTCTTGAATATTTGTTCGTCTGGACTGAATTTGGTCTGATCAATACACTTCTTGAATATTTGTGTAGGCTCGTCTGGACTGAATTTGGTCTGATCAATACACTTCTTGAATATTTGTGTAGGCTCGTCTGGATTGAACTTGGTCTGATCAATAATATTTGTGTAGGCTCGTCTGGATTGAACTTGGTCTTGTCAATACACTTCTTGAATATTTGTGTAGGCTCGTCTGGACTGAATTTGGTCTTGTCAATACACTTCTTGAATATTTGTGTAGGCTCGTCTGGACTGAATTTTGTCTTGTCAATACACTTCTTGAATATTTGTGTAGGCTCGTCTGGACTGAATTTGGTCTGATCAATACACTTCTTGAATATTTGTGTAGGCTCGTCTGGACTGAATTTGGTCTGATCAATACACTTCTTGAATATTTGTGTAGGCTCGTCTGGACTGAATTTGGTCTGATCAATACACTTCTTGAATATTTGTGTAGGCTCGTCTGGACTGAATTTGGTCTGATCAATACACTTCTTGAATATTTGTGTAGGCTCGTCTGGACTGAATTTGGTCTTGTCAATACACTTCTTGAATATTTGTGTAGGCTCGTCTGGATTGAACTTGGTCTGATCAATACACTTCTTGAATATTTGTGTAGGCTCGTCTGGACTGAATTTGGTCTTGTCAATACACTTCTTGAATATTTGTGTAGGCTCGTCTGGACTGAATTTGGTCTTGTCAATACACTTCTTGAATATTTGTGTAGGCTCGTCTGGACTGAATTTGGTCTGATCAATACACTTCTTGAATATTTGTGTAGGCTCGTCTGGACTGAATTTGGTCTTGTCAATACACTTCTTGAATATTTGTGTAGGCTCGTCTGGACTGAATTTGGTCTGGTCAATACACTTCTTGAATATTTGTGTAGGCTCGTCTGGACTGAATTTGGTCTTGTCAATACACTTCTTGAATATTTGTGTAGGCTCGTCTGGACTGAATTTGGTCTGATCAATACACTTCTTGAATATTTGTGTAGGCTCGTCTGGACTGATCAATACACTTCTTGAATATTTGTGTAGGCTCGTCTGGACTGAATTTGGTCTTGTCAATACACTTCTTGAATATTTGTGTAGGCTCGTCTGGACTGAATTTGGTCTGATCAATACACTTCTTGAATATTTGTGTAGGCTCGTCTGGACTGAATTTGGTCTGATCAATACACTTCTTGAATATTTGTGTAGGCTCGTCTGGACTGAATTTTGTCATGTCAACACACTTCTTGAATATTTGTGTAGGCTCGTCTGGTGTAGGCTCGTCTGGACTGAATTTGGTCTGATCAATACACTTCTTGAATATTTGTGTAGGCTCGTCTGGACTGAAATTTGGTCTGATCAATACACTTCTTGAATATTTGTGTAGGCTCGTCTGGACTGAATTTGGTCTTGTCAATACACTTCTTGAATATTTGTGTAGAATATTTGCTCGTCTGGATTGAATATTTGTTGGTCTGTACACTTCTTGAATATTTGTGTAGGCTCGTCTGGACTGAATTTGGTCTTGTCAATACACTTCTTGAATATTTGTGTAGGCTCGTCTGGACTGAATTTGGTCTGATCAATACACTTCTTGAATATTTGTGTAGGCTCGTCTGGACTGAATTTGGTCTGATCAATACACTTCTTGAATATTTGTGTAGGCTCGTCTGGACTGAATTTGGTCTGATCAATACACTTCTTGAATATTTGTGTAGGCTCGTCTGGACTGAATTTGGTCTGGTCAATACACTTCTTGAATATTTGTGTAGGCTCGTCTGGACTGAATTTGGTCTTGTCAATACACTTCTTGAATATTTGTGTAGGCTCGTCTGGACTGAATTTGGTCTTCTCAATACACTTCTTGAATATTTGTGTAGGCTCGTCTGGACTGAATTTGGTCTGATCAATACACTTCTTGAATATTTGTGTAGGCTCGTCTGGACTGAATTTGGTCTGATCAATACACTTCTTGAATATTTGTGTAGGCTCGTCTGGACTGAATTTGGTCTGATCAATACACTTCTTGAATATTTGTGTAGGCTCGTCTGGACTGAATTTGGTCTTGTCAATACACTTCTTGAATATTTGTGTAGGCTCGTCTGGACTGAATATTTGTGTCTGGACAATACACTTCTTGAATATTTGTGTAGGCTCGTCTGGACTGAATTTGGTCTGATCAATACACTTCTTGAATATTTGTGTAGGCTCGTCTGGACTGAATTTGGTCTGATCAATACACTTCTTGAATATTTGTGTAGGCTCGTCTGGACTGAATTTGGTCTTGTCAATACACTTCTTGAATATTTGTGTATGCTCGTCTGGACTGAATTTGGTCTGATCAATACACTTCTTGAATATTTGTGTAGGCTCGTCTGGACTGAATTTGGTCTGATCAATACACTTCTTGAATATTTGTGTAGGCTCGTCTGGACTGAATTTGGTCTTGTCAATACACTTCTTGAATATTTGTGTAGGCTCGTCTGGACTGAATTTGGTCTGATCAATACACTTCTTGAATATTTGTGTAGGCTCGTCTGGACTGAATTTGGTCTGATCAATACACTTCTTGAATATTTGTGTAGGCTCGTCTGGACTGAATGTGGTCTGATCAATACACTTCTTGAATATTTGTGTAGGCTCGTCTGGACTGAATGTGGTCTGATCAATACACTTCTTGAATATTTGTGTAGGCTCGTCTGGACTGAATTTGGTCTGATCAATACACTTCTTGAATATTTGTGTAGGCTCGTCTGGATTGAATTTGGTCTTGTCAATACACTTCTTGAATATTTGTGTAGGCTCGTCTGGACTGAAAATTTGGTCTGATCAATACACTTCTTGAATATTTGTGTAGGCTCGTCTGGACTGAATTTGGTCTTGTCAATACACTTCTTGAATATTTGTGTAGGCTCGTCTGGACTGAATTTGGTCTTGTCAATACACTTCTTGAATATTTGTGTAGGCTCGTCTGGACTGAATTTGGTCTGATCAATACACTTCTTGAATATTTGTGTAGGCTCGTCTGGACTGAATTTGGTCTGATCAATACACTTCTTGAATATTTGTGTAGGCTCGTCTGGACTGAATTTGGTCTGATCAATACACTTCTTGAATATTTGTGTAGGCTCGTCTGGACTGAATTTGGTCTTGTCAATACACTTCTTGAATATTTGTGTAGGCTCGTCTGGACTGAATTTGGTCTGATCAATACACTTCTTGAATATTTGTGTAGGCTCGTCTGGATTGAACTTGGTCTGATCAATACACTTCTTGAATATTTGTGTAGGCTCGTCTGGACTGAATTTGGTCTGATCAATACACTTCTTGAATATTTGTGTAGGCTCGTCTGGACTGAATTTGGTCTTGTCAATACACTTCTTGAATATTTGTGTAGGCTCGTCTGGACTGAATGTGGTCTGATCAATACACTTCTTGAATATTTGTGTAGGCTCGTCTGGACTGAATTTGGTCTGATCAATACACTTCTTGAATATTTGTGTAGGCTCGTCTGGACTGAATTTGGTCTTGTCAATACACTTCTTGAATATTTGTGTAGGCTCGTCTGGACTGAATTTGGTCTGATCAATACACTTCTTGAATATTTGTGTAGGCTCGTCTGGACTGAATTTGGTCTGATCAATACACTTCTTGAATATTTGTGTAGGCTCGTCTGGACTGAATTTGGTCTGATCAATACACTTCTTGAATCTTTGTGTAGGCTCGTCTGGACTGAATTTGGTCTTGTCAATACACTTCTTGAATATTTGTGTAGGCTCGTCTGGACTGAATTTGGTCTGATCAATACACTTCTTGAATATTTGTGTAGGCTCGTCTGGACTGAATTTGGTCTGATCAATACACTTCTTGAATATTTGTGTAGGCTCGTCTGGACTGAATTTGGTCTGATCAATACACTTCTTGAATATTTGTGTAGGCTCGTCTGGACTGAATTTGGTCTGATCAATACACTTCTTGAATATTTGTGTAGGCTCGTCTGGACTGAATTTGGTCTGATCAATACACTTCTTGAATATTTGTGTAGGCTCGTCTGGACTGAATTTGGTCTTGTCAATACACTTCTTGAATATTTGTGTAGGCTCGTCTGGACTGAATTTGGTCTGATCTCGTCTGGACTGAATTTGGTCTTGTCAATACACTTCTTGAATATTTGTGTAGGCTCGTCTGGACTGAATTTGGTCTGATCAATACACTTCTTGAATATTTGTGTAGGCTCGTCTGGACTGAATTTGGTCTGATCAATACACTTCTTGAATATTTGTGTAGGCTCGTCTGGACTGAATTTGGTCTGATCAATACACTTCTTGAATATTTGTGTAGGCTCGTCTGGACTGAATTTGGTCTTCTCAATACACTTCTTGAATATTTGTGTAGGCTCGTCTGGACTGAATTTGGTCTTGTCAATACACTTCTTGAATATTTGTGTAGGCTCGTCTGGACTGAATTTGGTCTTGTCAATACACTTCTTGAATATTTGTGTAGGCTCGTCTGGACTGAATTTGGTCTGATCAATACACTTCTTGAATATTTGTGTAGGCTCGTCTGGACTGAATTTGGTCTGATCAATACACTTCTTGAATATTTGTGTAGGCTCGTCTGGACTGAATTTGGTCTGATCAATACACTTCTTGAATATTTGTGTAGGCTCGTCTGGACTGAATTTGGTCTGATCAATACACTTCTTGAATATTTGTGTAGGCTCGTCTGGACTGAATTTGGTCTGATCAATACACTTCTTGAATATTTGTGTAGGCTCGTCTGGACTGAATTTGGTCTGATCAATACACTTCTTGAATATTTGTGTAGGCTCGTCTGGACTGAATTTGGTCTTGTCAATACACTTCTTGAATATTTGTGTAGGCTCGTCTGGACTGAATTTGGTCTTGTCAATACACTTCTTGAATATTTGTGTAGGCTCGTCTGGACTGAATTTGGTCTGATCAATACACTTCTTGAATATTTGTGTAGGCTCGTCTGGACTGAATTTGGTCTGATCAATACACTTCTTGAATATTTGTGTAGGCTCGTCTGGACTGAATTTGGTCTGATCAATACACTTCTTGAATATTTGTGTAGGCTCGTCTGGACTGAATTTGATCTGATCAATACACTTCTTGAATATTTGTGTAGGCTCGTCTGGACTGAATTTGGTCTGATCAATACACTTCTTGAATATTTGTGTAGGCTCGTCTGGATTGAATTTGGTCTGATCAATACACTTCTTGAATCAATACACTTCTTGAATATTTGTGTAGGCTCGTCTGGACTGAATTTGGTCTTGTCAATACACTTCTTGAATATTTGTGTAGGCTCGTCTGGACTGAATTTGGTCTTCTCAATACACTTCTTGAATATTTGTGTAGGCTTGTCTGGACTGAATTTGGTCTTGTCAATACACTTCTTGAATATTTGTGTAGGCTCGTCTGGACTGAATTTGGTCTGATCAATACACTTCTTGAATATTTGTGTAGGCTCGTCTGGACTGAATTTGGTCTGATCAATACACTTCTTGAATATTTGTGTAGGCTCGTCTGGACTGAATTTGGTCTTGTCAATACACTTCTTGAATATTTGTGTAGGCTCTTCTGGACTGAATTTTGTCTTCTCAATACACTTCTTGAATATTTGTGTAGGCTCGTCTGGACTGAATTTGGTCTTGTCAATACACTTCTTGAATATTTGTGTAGGCTCGTCTGGACTGAATTTGGTCTTGTCAATACACTTCTTGAATATTTGTGTAGGCTCGTCT
>NC_065922.1:69504854-69516708 GCF_024586455.1 Bactrocera neohumeralis
GTGGGTGATTCCATTTTTGCTGTTGGCTGCTTTCAGCGTTTCCCGGTACCCAGAGTTCTTTGTCCTGTATACCATTTTCCCCCTTTGTTTGGCAACCTCAGTGTTCACCAATGCCGGAACCCCCCGGGTTTAAAATAAAAACTTTACCAGCCTCATTGGATCTATTCAAATCACTGCGGAAAAAACTGAACGCTTTTTCGTATTTATTTTTAAAATTTAAAAAGAAGGTTTGCTATTTCCCACAAATTTTTCCCCAAATTTTTTTGGCTGTTTGATAAGATAAAATGTTGAGGTTTAATAAAAACCACAATCAACTTTGGTAAACTGCATTTTTTGAAGGATATTCACTTTTTTGGGGGCCCGGGAGAAACCCACTTCCAAAATTTTTTTTTAAAAAATTTTTAAATTAAATAAAATTTTTTTCCTAAAATTTTCCAAACTTTTTTAAAAAAACTGATGAACGCTTTCCCTTATAGTTATTTATTAAACGATTTGACAGGCGTTTTGATTTTATTTTTTATCGCCAAAAAAGAGGATTAGCAAAATTAAAACTCCCATCTTTGAATTTGGGGAGGTAAAAAAAAATGCAATTTTTCTTTTTTCACTAATATTTTGGGATTTTTTTATTGTGTTACAAAAAAAAAAAGTTTTGACAGGGTAGGGAACATAGGGAAAGGGCCCATTAAATTTGTTTGCTGCCCAAAAGTTTATCTAGACCGATAAAATACAATACACGATAAAATATTGAAAAAAAGGGCATATCCATTAATTCTTTAAAATTTTTTTGATTTTGGCGTATTAATACCCATTTCACCCCAACAACAGACATCTTTAAAAAAAAAACAAATTTAAAATCTTTAGAAAAAGGAAATAAAAAATATGAAAATGGAGAATGGGGAAAACCCCTCCTTTCCAATCCCCTTTTCAAAATTTCTAAAGAAAAAGAAAAAAACATTAAATTTTCCCCAAAAGGTGTGAGAGGGGGTTTTTTAGAACCAGTGATAAATTAAAAGATTCGGCATAATTTCTTTTGATTTTTTTACAATGTGAAAATTTACTGAATATTCCCCCGTAATCCGGCCTCCCCAGAAAAATATTGGATCCCGTACTATAGTTTTTTACCGAAAAATCTAATTTGAATAATAATTAAAATTAGAGAAATTTCTTTTCCTTATGGATCCCCTGATCAAAAAAAGTTTTAAAAGCCCGTAATTTTTTGTATAAAATTTTTTCGAACCCGCCCGTTTTTATAAAAAACAGTATTCTTTTTGCCAAAAAGATGAAATTGGGTGGAAAATTTTAAATTATTTATAACTTGAACTATTTACCAGGTTTTTTAAAAATTCAGCTGCCCTTACTCCATAATTGTTAATTGTATGGGAAAAGATGTGAGGTCCCTTAATAAAATTAGAAAAAATTTTTTTATACATATGTGGATGACGAAAAGTTAATAGATAAAATCGGTCTATACTGCCCTAATTTCATATCCCATCAAATGTTTTTTATTCAACCAACCTTATGGTAAATATGGTCAGTATATGAGCATGTGTATATACCTGTGCCCAAAAAAAAGGTGACATTTTTTTTTATTTTAAAAATTTTTTTTATTTTTCTTCGAAATCAATTTCACCCCCTTTCAAAGTAACCCCCTCCCGATGCAATGCACTTATGCCAACGGTTTTTCCCCCAAAAACACGGGTTGTAGCCCTTTTTCCCGGGGATGGCCTTCAGTTCCGTTTTCGTTGGGTTTAAATTTTTCCTCTTTTCGGAAAAAACCCCCGGAGGGTTTTTTTGAGGGGGAACACCCAAAAGCCCCCGGCGCCAGATCAGGTGAATAGGGGGTTGGGGAAAAATTGGGGTTGATTTTTTTGGGGGAAATGATCACGAATTACGGGGGCGGGATGGTGATTATCGGTGAAAAAACCAAAGGGAATTTTTGTCCTTCCACAATTAGGGTTTTTTTTTAAAAAGAATACGCACGCAAACGACGCCATAACGTTCTAATATTCTTGTTGACTGCTTCTGCCCTTTTTTGGAAGGAATTCGTAATGCAAACACCCGATAATCGAAGAAAAAGTCAACATTACCTTTATTTTTGAGCGACTTTGGTCGAGGTTGGGGTGGTCGCCCCCCACCGTATCCGGGAGCAGAAAATTTATTCCCAAAAAAATTTTAAAGCAAATTTTTTTTTCAACAAATTTTACATCGCAAAAAAAAGAAAACTTTCCCCTTTTTTGAGGCCCCCAAAAAGACACGTATTTTCCCCAAAAACCAATGAATATTTTACGGAAAATTTTAATAAAAGACGAAGAATACTAACCTAAAAAAAAAAAACCCCCAACTTTTTTCCCGGAAAAATTTTAAAATTAAAAGTCACCTTTTTTTTTGGCAAGGGGGGGCGAAGTGGGGAAAAATATGGGTTTTATGGGTTTGGGGGGCACCAAAACCTTAACCCCGGCTTGGAGTTCGATTTAAAAAGGGAAAAATTTCTACACGCTTTTTTTTGGAAAAAGGAAAAATGGGAAAAGATGGATATCCATTGTATCGACCCTCCCACCAGACAACAATGGGAGAACATTCAGCATTCAAAGAGGAGGAATATCGGGTTTACAACACATTGGGGAAATTTTTAAATTTTTTAAAAGGTTGGATGCCCCCGCATTATTTCTCCCCAAAGTTGGGTTCCCATTATTTTTTTTTCGCAACTTCAAGCGCCGAAACGGGACCCAATACCCAAGGGGAGGCAAAAAAAGTTTTATTATACGAATTCTTTTGAGTTCCAACGATTTGCCAAATTTTAGTTCAAACCTATTCAGTTTCCAGGGAAGGATACAACAAAATGATATTCAAAAGGGTGGCCAAAAACATTTTCGACCGGAACGGAAACCAAACAATGTTGCTTTATCAAGCTGTGTTACATTGAAAAAATGTAAAAATCGCAAATAAATAATTTCAGCACAATATATAAATTCAATCTTTTTTTCATTTCAAAACATATAATTTCCAAAAATCCTATAATTATTTTTTTAAAAATATTTTTATTTACACTTATCTATATATGTATGCATATATGGAATATGTTTAAACATACAAATTTCATCTGTAAGAAATATTAACGCGGGCACGTGGTTTGTTCGCCACCATCGATCGGCAGAGTTGCGCCCGTTATAAACCTCGAACTGTCACTGGCTAAGACAATAATGGCATCAGCTACTTCCTTGCAGCGCCGACGCGACCCAGCGCATGTGTGGTTTTCGAATGCTCCAAAAATTTAGCATATTCCGCTTCTGATAAGCCAATACGCCTTTGGAAGTCTGTCACAATCGTACCAGGATTTACAGCATTCACACGCACATTTTTCGACGCCAAATCTAAGGCGATACATCTGGTGAATTGATCTGTGCCGCTTTGGAAGTGCACAGACCGAAACACCAGCGAATGCACACAATCTGCGATGCTGGAGACATTCAATATATTACCTTTGGTCTTCACGAGATGTGGTGCGGCGAACTTAGTTAGAAGGAAGACCGAAGGCGATCAAACTGCTCGACTTCAATATCTAAGATTGAACCCATTTCACCAAAACCGGCATTATTCACCAACACATTCAACTGTCCGAACTTGTCAATTGTTGTTTTGATAATCTTCTCAGCGTCTGTCGTTACATCAGCGGGGATCAGTAGTAGTTCCACTTTGCTGTTGGCAGCTTTACAGGCAACCTCAGTAGCCTTCAGATTTGCTTCATTACGTCCTGTGAGCACCACTTTGGAACCCTGTTTGGCAAATTCAACAGCTGTTGTGGCACCAATGCCGGAACCTCGCTCGGTTACAATAACAACTTTGCCTGCTAAACTCATTAAGATCTATTCAAAGTCACTGCGTTGTAACACCTGAACTGCTGTGTCAAACATGCAGGTTGGCTTGCTATTTCACCACTGATAATTCAATATATATATTTTGGCGCAGTGATAAGTTAAATATTGAGCGGGTGCATGAAAGTGTCATACATCTCAACTTTTCGGTCAGCTGCACTATTATGAAGATTATATTCATATCTTCGCAATCAGTCTTGATTTAAATATTTCTTGTGTGCAAGTATAATATATGTCGCTGAACTCCTCGTAAAACGGTCGGACCGATTTTATGTAAATTTTTTTGTGTGTTCAAGAGATTCCAGAATGGTTTATATTCGCAATTTGGTCCTTCTGGAAAGTGTTTCTTAAATTAATTTGTCACTTGTAAGTAGTTGTTAATTTTGGAATGTTTTCATTGGTTTGATGCTAGGACGGCGCTATGATCGCAGTATCAAAATTATTGCTGGGCAAGGTGAAGCAGCTGGTTTATGTTGCGCATCTGGGAAAATTTTTACTGCCACCGCTATATCGACTCCCGGAATCTTTAAAAACACTTGCAGCAGGCACCACATCTCAAGCGAAATTGTTTTTGCGAAAACAAAAGTTAAGTATCTCTCAAAAACAGAGAGCATTCACTTAAGTATGCGATGATTATTTTACGGGTACATAACAGCCAATTGAGAAGTCCCCGGCCTAACGTTTAACGCGTATACAAATTTGACAGCTGTCAGATCATTGGTTTGTGAATTAAATCATTTTGAGTGAAGTAACTTTTGTTATTGTGAAAAAATGGATAAAAATAAATTGATAAAAATATTGCTGCTGTTTGGAAATTTAAAATTGGAACTGTTTTAAGCCACAGTTTGGATTGATCAACATAAGGGACTCTGCACAAAAGAAATTAACCGTTGAAATGTAAAGGCTAAATTTGAACGAGGCGAAATTAGCACCATAGACGATGAAAGCAGAGGAAGCCTAAAAGAGGAGGCTGTTACCGAAGAAACATTAAAAGTCTACAAAAGATTAAAAGATGACCGTATTAAGCGAAAGTTGTTTGAGCTAGCAGGTTCTCTAAAGATATTAACTAAGCATATACACCATATCATTCATGAATATTTGGTTATGAGAAAGCTCTGTGACAAGTAGGTGCTCGTGCGAGCTCTATTTTGACCAAAATCAACCTTAATGATTCGGGTAGTAATAGCCCAAAGATGTTCGTAATAAACCCGAGTTTTTGGTTTGATATGTGACAAAGGTTAAAATACGGCTCCTATTTCACTTGGAAGTTCAATCAACAGTCATCCCAGTGGACTGTACACGACGCACTCCGCTCAAAAAACGCTACGGTCGGGTGGCAAGGTTATGGTGTCTGTATTTTGGGATGTGATTGGAATAATTTTATTGATTACCTTACTATTACATAGTGTAATTGAATCACATTTGAAGAAAATGAAGTGCTGTTTCAATGAAGAGAATGCAGCGTCATAAGTCAGTGAAAACGATAACAAAAATCTATGAGTTGGGCTTTGAATTGCTACACATACACCGTATTTCTTAGACCTAGCCTCCTGCCATATTTCCTGTCCTGTATGTTCTTCTTCTTCTTCTTAATTGGCGTAGACACCGCTTACGCGATTATAGCCGAGTTAACAACAGCGCGCCAGTCGTTTCTCCTTTTCGCTACGTGGTGCCAATTGGATATTCCAAGCGTAGCCAGGTCCTTCTCCAACTGGTCCTTCCAACGGAGTGGAGGTCTTCCTCTTCCTCTGCTTCCCCCGGTGGGTGCGTCGAATACTTTCAGAGCTGGAGTGTTTTCGTCCATCCGGACAACATGACCTAGCCAGCGTAGCCGCTGTCTTTAATTCGATGAATTATGTCAATGTCGTCATATTTCTCGTACATCGTTCCATCGAATGCGATATTCGCCGCGCCCACGCGCAAAGGACCATAATTCATTCGCAGAACTTTTCTCTCGAAAACTCGTAACGTCGACTCATCAGTTGCTGTCATCGTCCAAGCCTCTGCACCATATAGCAGGACGGGAATTATGAGCGACTTATAGAGTTTGGCTTTTGTTCGTCGAGAGAGGACTTTATTTTTCAATTGCCTACTCAGTCCGAAGTAGCACCTGTTGGCAAGAGCAATCCTGCGTTGGATTTCCAGGCTGACATTGTTGGTGGTGTTAATACTGGTTCCTAAATAGACGAAATTATCTACAACTTCAAAGTTATGACTGTCAAGAGTGACGTGAGAGCCAAAGTCGCGAGTGCGACGACTGTTTGTTTGATGACAGGAGATATTTCGTCTTGCCCTCGTTCACTGCCAGACCCATTTTCTGCGCTTCCTTGTCCAGCCTGGAGAAAGCAGAACTAACGGCGCGGGTGTTAAGGGCCGATGATATCAATGTCCTGTATGTTCGCTGGGAAGAAATTATCGTCAAATGAAATGTGATCGGCGAAATTGAGGCCTACTACTTTGAAGCAAAAGACAAATCGTACTACAAAATCTGATATCGAAAAGTTGGAGGGTAGCTACCAAGTGTGCAGGTCTTTGGGATTTAAGGTCACTTCGGCAGTGACGGAGTCTGTTTTCTGTCGGTAACGTCAGAAGCTACTTCGGTAGCTTTGAAAATTTGCTTCATTCCATCCTACGTATACTGCATTGGAACCTTCTTCCACCGATGAACTCATAGCGACCTATCGAGCTCTAATATAAATGCTGCTAAAAAATTTAAGTCTCGCTATTTTATACACATTTAAAAACATTTTCATATTGTATCTACACACAATATTTACAGTTTGTAAGGCATCGCTGCGCTCACTTTTCTATTCAAAACTAGACGTTAAATGGCTCTCAGAGACAGAGAGCAATGCCAAAACGTTAGCGTTGATAATTTCGCCGATAGGTTTGAGCAAATGTACCATATGTATGTATATATTTTATATAGAAATAATTGTTAAGATTTTGTTATCAAATATGAGCGATTGTTTGAGCAATCCCATTATTCGCAAACTGATAGTATTATCAATCTTTATTAAATATGTTTGCTTTTCGGAGTGCTCTCGCGCAATAGTACCAAAATGCAACCGGCGTTTCGGATTTTTTTTTTTACATTAATGTAACTAAATTAGTTTCCAAAACAAATCAAAAGTCACATAATTATTTCAAAAGCATATTTTTATTAACAAATTGGGTAGTCGAAAAGTTTCGTATTTTGTCAATAGATGTCGTTGCAGTCGTATATCTCCAGTGCTACCAATCGCATGGATTACGGAGACGGTGCTCTATCAGTTCGTGTAGCACAACAATGGTTTTCGACTATGGAATAACTGGAGTGCTGTGTCTTTATCGGCTAATTATATGCTGTCAAAAGCATGTCTGCTTGATGATTTGGCTTGCTATTTCACTACTAATAATTCAATATACAAGGTGCGTTTCAAAGTAAACAGGACTTAAAAAAAAAAAATAGAACAAATGGTTTTTTCGGCAAAATCAATTTATTTTATTCAAAATAGTCTCCTTCTGCTTCAATACAGCTTTTTGCACGGTCCAAAAGCATGTCGAACGAGTGTTTTAGCTCGTTGGCCGGTATGGCCGCCAGTATGCCGGTGCAATCCTTTTGAACGGCCTCTACGTCTGCATAACGCTTTTTCATTTCATGGGCAAATGCATTTTCCGAAAAGGAAAGTGGTTAAAATGTGATTTTTGGTCAAATAATAGACCTTCGAATGCTGGATTCTGAGCAATTTTTGGTCGTCAGTCAATTTGTGCGGAACAAACCTTGCACACACCTTTCGTAAGCCCAAATGTTCGGTCAAAATGCGATAAATCGATATTTTGGAAATGTTCAATTTCATTTCCATGAATTTCAATGATGATTTCGGCTGATTTTTGATGAATTCACGCACAGTTTCGATGAAATTTCCGGTGATCGCGGATTTTAATTGGCCCACATGTTGATCGTCATTTATATCCTCACGTCCACTTTGAAAGATATTCAATCGTCGCCATAAACTTGTTTCATCAATTGAAACGTTTCGGTAAAAGTTTTACCAATTTTAAAACAAAATTTAATCTTGGCTCTTTGTTCAAAGCTCATTTTCGCACCGAAAACACAAACATACTGACACTTAAACGCAATAACTTCACTTCCCATCGATGAAATGTCATGAAACTCTCACTTGACAATCGATAAAGATATGAGATACTAACGCACGAGTCAACATATAGATGGGGGCGCTAGATTCAAAAAGTTCTGTTTACTTTGGAACGCATCTTGTATTTTGGCGCAGTGATAAGATAAACATTGAGCGGGTGGAAAGTTTTTGCAGTTAATATTAATTTTTTGATCGGATTATCACGATGCATTACTAATAAATTGCCAAATCAAAATAAAATTTCGATTCTAATAACTCATGTCCATTAAAGTAGTTTACTTTAATTATAATTAATTAAAGTCAACTCAAGAACATTTTGTCGCTAATAGCCACTCATTAAATTATTTGATAGTTTACACTTTCGATTTTTATTTTTGATTCGCTCGAAAACCCTAGACTGTTGAGACAGAGAAAAAATATGTAGAACTTAGAAAACTTAGGTCAGAATTGACCTCTTAACCTAAACTAATCCCAGAAAACTTATTCAGCCAATTTCTTAAAGTTACCTGACCTCATGTTGATCAATATACATATAAAGTGTAAGTCAACCGGAAAATCGAATTAGATAAGAAATACCTTAACATGGACCGGTTCATTCGGAATTCCGGTCAGTTAAAATAATTCATATATTAAAAGTTATTAAGATAGTTATGTATGTGACGGCTGGAGTATTTTATGAAACGTCCTTCGTCTTCTGTCAAAGAAAAACCCGTAGTGAACAAATATCACTGCCGTACAGGCAAAATGATGAGGCCAATCCAAATTATTCGGTTCAACGTAGTTTTATATAGTTGGGTATATTTCTCATGGAAAGGAAATAACCTTACTATCAACAGCGAGCATTACAACACACTGTTTACCGATTAGTGGTATGTTAAATCATAGGTTTAAGGAAGTTATTTCTCTGTATTTGGTGATATCGGAACGGCGTACTGGATTATCAGTTTCTAAAAAATGTGAAAATGTTAATGGAGAACAACACATCAAATTGAAGCAGGCGATTGTCGCTCGGAATTCGCGACACGACACGAGGCAAAAAAATTCCCATCATGACAACACTTGGCCTCATATTGCGTGATCGGCTTAAAACTATTTTGAAAACCCCGGCTGGGCAGTTTAAAGCTTCGCTCACCTTAGAACCCAGACTTTGTTGTTTTTTGAGTACCATTTGTTCTGATGTAAAATACCCTCACTGGAAGGCGATTTGGTTATAAAAAGCTATTCTGTCTCTAAATATAATAAGTAAGGGAATTTAGATCCAATTTCGTCCTACGACGGTAAAACCTTACAAAAAAGTAGAAACCAATATAAAAGGGCGAAGTTCGGGTGTGGCTGAACATTTCATACTTTTCCGGGATCAAAACTGGGGAAATACCTTCAGGTGCATAAGGTTTGCTAGTAATAGAAGATTTAGGGGTAAGTTTTCACCCAATCTTATCCATTTTAGGAATAAAAATACACTGTTATTAGAAGATTACGCTTTCTTTACTTCGTTAAAATTA
Organism: Bactrocera neohumeralis; assembly: GCF_024586455.1. Lineage (NCBI taxonomy): Eukaryota > Metazoa > Arthropoda > Insecta > Diptera > Tephritidae > Bactrocera > Bactrocera neohumeralis. Next base: position 69,514,368 of record NC_065922.1, read on the forward strand.
CAATCAATCAACATGTCAAAAATAAAGAGTATTATCATATCGGAATTAGATATGTTAGCTTATAGGTATAGGTCTCCAAGTGCTATTAGTAGTCAAAATATAGATTTTCTGGAACTTTTTGTTAAGATGAATGTAGTTTCCTTTAACAAAACTGAAGTAATACAAGTATTTCGAAGCATATTTTTATATACATATGTATGTTTATATTATGAATATGTTTAATATTACTAAATTACATTTGTAAAAATATTAGCGGGGGCACATGCGTGTTCGCCGTCATCGATCGGCAGAGTTGCTCCCGTTATGAAGCTCGAACTGTCACTGGCAAGGAAAATAATGACATCAGCTACTTCTTTCGGTTGGCCGACGCGACCTAACGCATGTGTAGTCTTCGAATGCTCCAAAAGTTTAGCATAATCTTCTTCCGATATGCCAAAACCCTGATAGAATTTTGTCACAATCAATCCGGGATTCACGGCGTTCACACGCACATTTTTCGGCGCTAAATCCAGGGCGATACATCTGGTGAATTGATCAAGCCGCTTTCTTTGGAGGTACAATAGACCTATGCACCAGGAAACGAACGTTATACTGCGATGCTGGAGACATTCACGATATTACCTTGGTCTTCACGAGATGTGGTGCGGCGTATTTGGTGAGCAGGAAGACCGAACGTAAGTTTGTATTTAAAATGCGATCGAATTGATTGACTTCAATATTCAAGATTGAACCTCCTTCACCATAACCGCATTATTCACCAACAACACATCCAACTGTCGGCGTTCGTCGTGACATCAGCGGTGATGAGTATGTAGTAGTTCCACTTGCTGTTGACTGTACTATTTTACTATATATGATTGATTTCAATATTGGAATTTCAAAATTTTTTAAATTTTTTTATTAAATATAGGGAGTTTTTAAATTTTAAAGGGAACTACGTCCATTTACCGGAGCCCAAATTTCGATGCCCCGTCTGAATTTGACGGGAACGGCCAATGGCGGGATGTTTTATTTCGGCCGAATAAAAGCGGATTCCCTTTAGTTTAAAACTTTAATTTTCCGAAAAAAAGTCTAAGGGGGATATCAACGATTTGGGGAAAATGACAGCCCAAAAAGTGAAATTATCTGCTCACCAAAGTGGGGGAGATTATGAGTTCCCCCTTTAAAAACAAATGCCGGTTACAAAGGGGATAACGGTCGCATGATTTTTTGTTCGGGCCCAGTATTTTTTAAAGAAATATGTCCCCTTGTCAAATACCATTGAGCCAGAAAGGGTTTTTTTGCTGAACAAAATTTTTTCAATTTGTCTCGATCTAAATGCGGGGCCCAACGTCAATCCGAGTTGTCGGGGGAATTGATTTATTTTTCGTACACCGAGCAAAGCTTTATATTTTACGGGGCCGGGGAGGGGGATTTGGGGTACCCTTAGGGGGGTCCAAGGGTTAAAAGGGGGAAACACATTTTTTTACAAATAGTTCTGTTCAAAATTTTTTCTGTAAAAATTTCAAACAATTCTGAACAAAATATGATAGTTTTTAATGATTCTACTGTCACCGTTATTACCCTTTTTAACTTAGAGTTTAGGACCATATTCTAGAGATGTTAAAGAGAATAAGTCAATAAATTTTCCCTTTCCCAAAGGATCAGGATTTAATAAAAAAATTGTAAAAAAAATATTGTCTAATGAACTTTTTTTGTCAACCTGATTCCCAAAGATTTTAATCAATTATTAAAGCTTATAGTTTTCTATAAAAAAATGATTAAAATTAAATTAGATAATAATAATGTAAATAGAAAATAAAATGATAACCCGCCAAAAGAACCCTTTTTTCAAATTAAATCCTTCGGTTTTAAAAAATAAAAGAAAGAGAAAGACCGCTTTATGTAAGATATAAAATTTTTTAATGTGATAAAAACAGACAAGATTGTTCTTTATTTTATAATAATTTTTTAATTTTAAAAAATTTTAAAGTCAGAAAAATTTTTGATAAAAAATTTTTTAAACCTTTATTCTTTTTTTTAAAATTTTATATCCCAAAAAAAATTTTTTTGACATGAGATAAACTTTTCTGTTCGAAAATTTATTTCCAAACTTTTCCTTTGAATTTTTAAAACAAATTTTTTTTTAAAAAAATTTAACCCCAAAAAATTTTTTTTAAAAACGAAAAAATGTTTTGGGGTAAAAAATAAGAAAAGAAATATATGTTTATTTAAGAAACACCAATGGACATGCAAAGTGCCATTTTTTAAAGTAAAGCAATCAAAAATTTATCGACGTCGAACCCGGGGTTGAAAGAATCCAAGAAATTAGTTTAAAACAAATTATTTTTAAAAACCAAAC